>NC_088220.1:1572500-1670000 GCF_036934945.1 Oncorhynchus masou masou
CTCAGAGAGAGTGAGAAAGAATTTAAATGGAGACAGAGCTCAAAGAGAGGGAGACAGTATTTAAATAGAGAGAGAGAGAGATAAGAGATAGGGAGACAGTATTTAAATAGAGACAGACCTCAGAGAGAGGGAGACAGTATTTAAATAGACAGAGCTTATAGAGAGGTAGTGTCTGTGTCCCTATAGAGAGGTAGTGTCTGTGTCCCTATAGAGAGGTAGTGTCTGTGTCCCTATAGAGAGGTAGTGTCTGTGTCCCTATAGAGAGGTAGTGTCTGTGTCCCTATAGAGAAGCAGTGTCTGTGTCCCTTTAGTCTGTGTCCCTATAGAGGTAGTGTCTGTGTCCCTATAGAGAGGTAGTGTCTGTGTCCCTATAGAGAGGTAGTGTCTGTGTCCCTATAGAGAGGTAGTGTCTGTGTCCCTATAGAGAGGTAGTGTCTGTGTCCCTATAGAGAGGTAGTGTCTGTGTCCCTATAGAGAGTTAGTGTCTGTGTCCCTATAGAGAGGTATTGTCTGTGTCCCTATAGAGAGGTATTGTCTGTGTCCCTATAGAGAGGTAGTGTCTGTGTCCCTATAGAGAGTTAGTGTCTGTGTCCCTATAGAGAGGTATTGTCTGTGTCCCTATAGAGAGGTAGTGTCTGTGTCCCTATAGAGAGGTAGTGTCTGTGTCCCTATAGAGAGGTAGTGTCTGTGTCCATATAGAGAGGTAGTGTCTGTGTCCCTATAGAGAGGTAGTGTCTGTGTCCCTATAGAGAGGTAGTGTCTGTGTCCCTATAGAGGGGTAGTGTCTCTGTCCCTATAGAGAGGTAGTGTCTGTGTCCCTATAGAGAAGTAGTGTCTGTGTCCCTATAGGGAGGCAGTGTCTGTGTCCCTATAGAGAGGTAGTGTCCGTGTCTCTATTCCCTTTATAGGGAGCAACCCACAGGAGGCTGGTGACACCTTAATTGTGGAGGACGGGCTCATGGTAATAACCGGAGTGGAGTCTGTGGAGTGGTCAAGAATATATCGAACACGTGGTTTCCATGGTTTCCAGGTGTTCGATGCCATTCCATCTGCTCCGTTCCAGACTCCTGTTTCGCACACAGAGTGATCCAACCAGACCAATCACATCAAGTCCACAATGATGACAATCAGGCACTAAGGACACGATGTTCTCTTTTTAACCTGACAGGGAAAAATGGCCATTCCACTACAGTATAACAAGTACAATGTTAGCGACTTGAACACAACACCAAGCTAAGATCTACAGATCTCTTGACAGTGCTCTGGAGCCCGGTTAGCTCTGGAGCCCGGTTAGCTCTGGAGCCCGGTTAGCTCTGGAGCCCGGTTAGCTCTGGAGCCCGGTTAGCTCTGGAGCCCGGTTAGCTCTGGAGCCCGGTTAGCTCTGGAGCCCGGTTAGCTCTGGTCGAGTTAGTTAGAATATGTTCAGCTTGACTCCTGTGGCAATACTCCACTCCATCCACCAGAGGGCAGCACTAGCTAATGTAAACTATAACAGCTGCTCCAAGGACACAGGAGAGACCGACATACTTTTTATTTATTTAACTAGACAAGTCAGTTAAAGAACAAATTCTTAATTACAATGACGGCCTACTGGGGAACAGTGAGTTAATTGCCTTGTTCAGGGGGCAGAACGACAGATTTTTAAAAACATTTTGTCAGCTCAGGGATTTGATCCTGCAACCTTTCAGGTTACTGTCCCAACACTCTATCACTAGGATACCTACAGCCCCATAGAGCAGCATCCTCTCATTAGCATACCAGCGCTAATATCTCCATGTCAACAGAATGTCATGTCTGGTACTCACATAATGATGCCTTAAGGGCATTTATCTACGGAAAAGAACGTGTGGATATGGATGGGACAGAGAGGGAGAGAGAGAAGGGAGAGGGGGGGGCGAGTGAGAGAGAGAGGGGGGGGAGCGAGAGAGCGAGAGGGAGAGAGAGAGAGGGGGGGGGGAGCGAGTGAGAGAGAGAGAGAGAGAGAGACACAGAGACGTGCAGATGTGGAGACGGAGGTTACGAGAGCGATGGGGGGGATCGTAGGGAGTGAGAAAGAGAGCTGCATGGAGGAGGGAGAGACAAGGATGGGAAAGAAAGAATGAGCTAGAAATGGAGGAGAGAGTGTGTTGCTTCTTCATGACATGAGGTTATACCTTCTAATACCACAGGAGTCACTTGCGTTAAACAGTAGAGAGTTTAAATGTAATCTTCTTTTCTATAATCGATTTCTATGATCAGAAGGACATCACAAGTTAATAAACCACTGAATTGGTTCTGAACCGTTCGTTTAAGATTACTCCACTGAGAGTATTTGATTCGGCATTGGTTCCCTGCTGATTCTCAGGTTTCAGATGATTCGATTCGGTACAGTGTGTTTTGCCCTTGAGAGCTGACTTCCCAAAATAACCACCAGTCTCAGCCTATGACACACACACACACACACACACACACACACACACACACACCATACAAAATATTGGAGGTGTTATGTCCACCTGTCTATCGGGCATTTGAATTGACAGATTCCCCGTTTCTACTGGTTAGATTCCCCAGTTCTACTGGTTAGATTCCCCAGTTCTACTGGTTAGATTCCCCAGTTCTACTGGTTTGATTCCCCAGTTCTACTGGTTTGATTCCCCAGTTCTACTGGTTAGATTCCCCAGTTCTACTGGTTTGATTCCCCAGTTCTACTGGTTCGACTCCCCAGTTCTACTGGTTCGACTCCCCAGTTCTACTGGTTAGATTCCCCAGTTCTACTGGTTCGACTCCCCAGTTCTACTGGTTAGATTCCCCAGTTCTACTGGTTTGATTCCCCAGTTCTACTGGTTCGACTCCCCAGTTCTACTGGTTAGATTCCCCAGTTCTACTGGTTAGGATCCCCATTTCTACTGGTTAGACTCCCCAGTTCTACTGGTTATTCCCCAGTTCTACTGGTTAGATTCCCCAGTTCTACTGGTTAGATTCCCCTCTACTGGTTAGTTTCCGCAGTTCTACTGGTTAGACTCCCCAGTTCTACTGGTTAGATTCCCCAGTTCTACTGGTTAGATTCCCCAGTTCTACTGGTTAGATTCCCCAGTTCTACTGGTTAGATTCCCCAGTTCTACTGGTTAGATTCCCCAGTTCTACTGGTTAGATTCCAGTAGACCTGGAAGTGCGTGTGTGTGCGTGTGTAGTGTTGGGATTCGTTACTTGAAAAAGTAGTTCATTCCATATGATTTGATACATGTAACAAAAGTAGTTTATTCCATATGATTTGATACATGTAACAAAAGTAGTTTATTCCATATGACTCGATATATATAACAAGATGGCCCCGACAGACATGGCAGCTTTGCTTCTTGCTCCAAAGCAAATTTGCAGCATTTATTTATTTTTGTTGTGTTTTTTTCATACAGCGTAAATATCTTTGGGATATCAGAGTGGCGATAACTCACCAGCATTACGACCAGAAATAAGACTTTACCGAATTGGATCCTTTGTTCGCACGCCCCAGGGCAAGTTAACTTATCCCAGAGGCTTCTCCAAGACGCCACCGGCAGAGAAGAGGTGTTCGGAGTGGACTTCTAGTCCGACTCAGGAGGCGGGAACACCATCCATCGTATCCGAGTATATTTCTTGCTAATGTTCAGTCTCTGGACAATAATGTAGACGAGCTCAGGGCGAGGATCTCCTTCTAGAGAGACATCAGGGACTGTAACATACTCTGTTTAACAGAATCATGGCTCTCTCTGGATATACTGTCCCCATCCATACAGCCAGCTGGTTCCTCAGTCAGGGAAATTGCAAGATTATGTTATAATGCTTGTATTGCATTATAATGGTTGTTTTATTCGACAGAATATAGTATTCTGTTAACTATTGTGTGTGTGTTCTACTGAGGATGGGCCTCTATGAGGTAACACTGACAGAGGAGATTTACAATGTCTTTGGGTGATAAAACCTAAAGAGCATTCCAGAGAACATGAGTTAATGTTTCTGCTCGATACCGTGGCAGGAAGAGACGTTTCCAGTTTTTGGTCGGAGGGCCAGACACTGGTCTATACAATGAAAACTGTTGACACAGCATATACTGCCTTCTATGTATTATAGATATCTTTCAAATAGATCTTAACCTTGTGACTATGTATCTGTTGTTCGTCACATCGGTTGGAAGGGGAGTATCTTGGCTATAAAACATCTTTGGACTTTTGTTTTATCACTCTCAACGGTTCATAAAAAAACGGTTAATCGTTGACAATTCATTGCTATTGCAAAGCTCTTATTATTAAAGATGTAGTTTAAGTATAACTCTGACTTGTGTGATACGTTTGTCTCTCCTAATTTGATAATACAGAAATAAATCACCACAGTGTATGTTTCCTGATTTAACTACTCATGGTGTGATTGTGATAACGTACAGAAACTCAAGTCCTTTTCTTCATCCTGACCAGGAATATCTCACAATCAAATGCAGACCGTATTACCTCCCAAGATAATTATCTTTGGTTATAGTCACAACTGGGTCCTGGACTTCCTGATGGGCCGCCCCCCAGGTGGTGAAGGTAGGAAACAACACCTCCACTACACTGATCCTCAACACAGGGGCCCAACAAGGGTTCGTGCTCAGCCCCTCCTGTACTCCCTTTTCAGCCATGACTGCGTGACCTCCATCTCAATCATTAAGTTATCAGATGACACAACAGTAGCAGACCTGATTACCAACAATGACGAGACGGCCTACAGGGAGCCTACAGGGAGGAGGTGAGGGCCCTGGCGCCATAACCACTCACTCAACGTCAACAAAACGAAAGAGCTGATCGTGGACTTCAGGAAACAGCAGAGAGAGCAACCCCCTATCCACATCGACAGTGGAGAAGGCGGAAAGCTTAAATTTCCTCGGCGTACACATCACTAACACCAGATTGTGTGGTGAAGAAGGCGCAACAGCTGCAACCTCAGGAGGATCATTAACTTTTACAGATGCAAAATTGAGAGCATCCTGTCGGGCTGTATCACCGCCTGGTACGGAAATTGTACCACCCGCAACCACAGGGATCTCCAGAGGGTAGTGAGGTCTGCACAATGCATCAGCAGGGGTAAACTACCAGCCCTCCAGGACACATACACCACCTGATGTCACAGGAAGGCCAAAAAGATCATCAAGGACAACAACCACCCGAGCCACTGCCTGTTCACCCCTCTATCATCCAGAAGGCGAGGTCAGTACAGGTGCATCAAAGCAGGGACCGAGAGACTGAAAAACAGCTTCTATCTCAAGGCCATCAGACTGTTAAACAGCCATCACTAACACAGAGAGGCTGCTTCCCTATATACATGGACTTGAAATCACTTGCCACTTTAATAATTGAACACTTTTATAATGTTTACATATTTTGCATTACTCATGTCATATGTATATACTGTATTCTATTCTATACTAATGTAATTTAGTCTATGCTGTTCCGACATTGCTCCTCCAAATATTTATATATTCTTAATTCCACTTCAGATTTGTGTGTATTGTTGTGAAATTGTTAGATATTACTGCATTGTTAAATACTACTGTACTGATGGAGCTAGGAACTGTACACCTGCAGTAACATCTGATAAATATGTATATGTGACCAATAACATTTTATTTTATTTGAATGTTAACCATCGAAATCAACAATTTCCTGTCTGCTCCTTTGGCTTGAAGCACAAACGTGGTCCCAATTGATAATACCGAACACTGCAACCGTTGTACACTAATCATGATTCATGAAATTGAAAGCCTGTCTTTTTAAAATGTGTTCTGATAATGCATATCTACACAAATAGATAACATTATTAAGAGTAGACACGGCTATTTGATGCAGATTGTCTATTGTCCAAAATGTCATTATCACGTTGACCGGTCAGTCCTGCTGGCTATCCCGGCGATGGGAAACTTTTTAAACCACTGGAATAGAGATGGATAGAGAGCACACTTCCCACTACACACTCAATCCCTAACGGTCTTTGCTATCACAGAAGAGATCAGAGGTACATCCTCATTCCATTTATATGAACTTATCTGTCATGACATTCTCTAAACAGCTAATCTCCGTTCGCTCGATAACCGAATGAGGAAACAAGTGGAGACTGGATCACGGAAACACCTCGCTCGGAAAGGAAACGTTTTCTGTAAGTAGCGGGCACGTTACTAGAAAAAGTAGCAGTAATAATATGACAATATTAAAGACAGTAACTTGCTAAATTAAAGACAGTAACTTGTTAAATTAAAGACAGTAACTTGTTATATTAAAGACAGTAACTCGTTATATTAAAGACAGTAACTTGTTATATTAAAGACAGTAACTTGTTATATTAAAGACAGTAAAACGTTATATTAAAGACAGTAACTTGTTATATTAAAGACAGTAACTCGTTATATTAAAGACAGTAACTCGTTATATTAAAGACAGTAACTCGTTATATTAAAGACAGTAACTCGTTATATTAAAGACAGTAACTTGTTATATTAAAGAAAGTAACTTGTTATATTAATAAAGACAGTAACTCGTTATATTAAAGACAGTAACTTGTTATATTAAAGACAGTAACTTGTTATATTAAAGACAGTAAAATGTTATATTAAAGACAGTAACTCGTTATATTAAAGACAGTAACTTGTTATATTAAAGACAGTAAAACGTTATATTAAAGACAGTAACTTGTTATATTAATAAAGACAGTAACTTGTTATATTAAAGACAGTAACTTGTTATATTAAAGACAGTAACTTGTTATATTAAAGACAGTAAAACGTTATATTAAAGACAGTAACTCGTTATATTAAAGACAGTAACTTGTTATATTAAAGACAGTAAAACGTTATATTAAAGACAGTAACTTGTTATATTAAAGACAGTAACTCGTTATATTAAAGACAGTAACTCGTTATATTAAAGACAGTAACTTGTTATATTAAAGACAGTAAAACGTTATATTAAAGACAGTAACTCGTTATATTAAAGACAGTAACTGGTTATAAACCTCTTACATCTATGGGGGCGCTATTTCATTATTGGATAAAAAAACGTGCCCGTTTTAAGCGCAATATTTTGTCACAAAAAGATGCTCGACTATGCATATAATTGACAACTTTGGAAAGAGAACACTCTGACGTTTCCAAAACTGCAAAGATATTGTCTGTGACAGGAAATTAGCAGGATTTTTGAGGCTCTGTTTTTCATTGTCTCCTTATATGGCTGTGAATGCGCAAGGAATGAGCCTGCCCGATCTATCGTTTCCCCAAGGTGTCTGCAGCATTGTGACGTATTTGTAGGCATATCATTGGAAGATTTACCATAAGAGACTACATTTGCCAGGTGTCCGCCCGGTGTCCTGCGTCGAAATTGGTGCGTCATCTTCAACTGCACGTCTTTTTCCAAGCGATTCAGAGGAGAAAGTAGACCTCTACGAACGATATATCAATGAAGAGATATGTGAAAAACACCTTGAGGATTGATTCTAAACAGCGTTTGCCGTGTTTCAGTCGATATTATGGAGTTAATTTTGAAAACTGTTCGCCGTTTTGATGACTGAATTTTCGTTTTTTTTTTGGTACCCAAACGTGATGTACAAAACGGAGCGATTTCTCCTACACAAAGAATCTTTCAGGAAAAACTGAACATTTGCTATGTAACTGAGAGCCTCCTCATTGAAAACATCCGAAGTTCTTAAAGGTAAATGATTTTACTTGAATCCTTTTCTGGTTTTTGTGCAAATGATGCCCGCTAAATGCTACGCTAAATGCTACGCTAGCTATCAATACTCTTACACAAATGCTTGTTTTGCTATGGTTCAAAAGCATATTTTGAAAATCTGAGATGACAGTGTTGTTAAGAAAAGGCTAAGCTTGAGAGCTAGCACATTCATTTCATTTCATTTGCGATTTTCATAAATTGTTAACGTTACGTTATGCTAATGAGCTTGTTTTTTCATAGCCAAACGTGAACAAAACGGAGCGATTTGTCCTACACAAATAATATTTTTTGAAAAACTGAACATTTGCTATCTAACTGAGAGTCTCCTCATTGAAAACATCTGAAGTTCTTCAAAGGTAAATGATTTTATTTGAATGATTTTCTTGTTTTTGTGAAAATGTTGCTGGCTGAATTCTAGGCTTATAGCTATGCTAGCTATCAATACTCTTACACAAATGCTTGTTTAGCTAAGGTTGAAAATCTGAGATGACAGTGTTGTTAACAAAAGTCTAAGCTTGAGAGCAAATATATTTATTTCATTTCATTTGCGATTTTCATGAATAGTTAACGCTGCGTTATGCTAATGAGCTTGAGGCTATAAATAGGATCCCGGATCCGGGATTGCTCGACGCAAGAAGTTAAAGACAGTAACTCGTTATATTAAAGACAGTAACCTGTGTGTCTGTGTGTGTGTCTGCGTGTGTGAGCATTTGAGCTCAACCCAACCCGAACCGACAGGGCCAAGACAGATGGTCATAGGGCTGTGTAGGGCCTGTTTTCTCATCAATAACTAGGGCCGTGTAGGGCCTGTTTTCTCGTCAATAACTAGGGCCGTGTAGGGCCTGTTTTCGCATCAATAACTAGGGCCGTGTAGGGCCTGTTTTCTCGTCAATAACTAGGGCCGCGTAGGGCCTGTTTTCGCATCAATAACTAGGGCCGTGTAGGGCCTGTTTTCTCATCAATAACTTGGGCCGTGTAGGGCCTGTTTTCTCGTCAATAACTAGGGCCGTGTAGGGCCTGTTTTCTCGTCAATAACTAGGGCCGTGTAGGGTCTGTTTTCTCATCAATAACTATGGTACGGGTAGGGCTCGACTATCACTAAATTGATCACTAACATTTAAAAGCTGAGTCATTTCCTCTGCTGCGTAGTACAGTACTATCTGACCAAGATCACAACATGATGTCAGAAGTCCTTTAATTTTAGTCCAAAATAAGTCAGGAGTGATGACTTCGCAGAAAATAACGTTGCTTGAGATTAGAGGGGACGAAAAGTAGTTAACAGCTAAGCGATCTCTTATGTCTGGTCATTGAGCAGAGCAGCCAAAGTGGAGCATAGGCAATCGGGCCTGGGTAGGGTGTGTGTGTGTGTGTGTGTGTGTGTGTGTGTGTGTGTGTGTGTGTGTGTGTGTGTGTGTGTGTGTGTGTGTGTGTGTGTGTGTGTGTGTGTGTGTGTGTGTGTGTGTGTGTGTGCACGAGTGTGTGCGAGTGTGTGTGTGTGTGTGTGTGTGTGTGTGTGTGTGTGTGTGTGTGTGTGTGTGTGTGTGTGTGTGTGTGTGTGTGTGTGTGCGCGTGCTTGTGCGCGTGTGCGTGTGTGTGTGTTATCCCTCTTACCTGCTGGTTCTCGTCATATGTCTCTCCTTCCAGATGATCTCTTTGTGTTTCTCCTTCCATGGCCTCCTGCCCATAGTCCTCAGGCTGTGGACACACATACAATTATAAAACAAAACGAAAAACATGTCCTATTTCACCAGAACACTATTTTTTTTGGACCCCAACCCTGGAACAGATCTAATGGAAACACGTATAGTAGCATAGGGGCTAACCCCCCAGTATCCTACACTAATAGATGTACCCAGAGGACAGGTCACCCCCCAGTATCCTACACTAAGAGATGTACCCAGAGGACAGGTCACCCCCCAGTATCCTACACTAATAGATGTACCCAGAGGACAGGTCACCCCCCAGTATCCTACACTAATAGATGTACCCAGAGGACAGGTCACCCCCAGTATCCTACACTAATAGATGTACCCAGAGGACAGGTCACCCCCCAGTATCCTACACTAATAGATGTACCCAGAGGACAGGTCACCCCCCAGTATCCTACACTAATAGATGTACCCAGAGGACAGGTCACCCCCAGTATCATACACTAATAGATGTACCCAGAGGACAGGTCACCCCCAGTATCCTACACTAAGAGATGTACCCAGAGGACAGGTCACCCCCCAGTATCCTACACTAAGAGATGTACCCAGAGGACAGGTCACCCCCCAGTATCCTACACTAATAGATGTACCCAGAGGACAGGTCACCCCCCAGTATCCTACACTAATAGATGTACCCAGAGGACAGGTCACCCCCCAGTATCCTACACTAATAGATGTACCCAGAGGACAGGTCACCCTCCAGTATCCTACACTAATAGATGTACCCAGAGGACAGGTCACCCCCCAGTATCCTACACTAAGAGATGTACCCAGAGGACAGGTCACCCCCCAGTATCCTACACTAAGAGATGTACCCAGAGGACAGGTCACCCCCCAGTATCCTACACTAAGAGATGAACCCAGAGGACAGGTCACCCCCCAGTATCCTACACTAAGAGATGTACCCAGAGGACAGGTCACCCCCCAGTATCCTACACTAAGAGATGAACCCAGAGGACAGGTCACCCCCCAGTATCCTACACTAATAGATGTACCCAGAGGGCAGGTCACCCCCCAGTATCCTACACTAAGAGATGTACCCAGAGGACAGGTCACCCCCCAGTATCCTACACTAAGAGATGTACCCAGAGGACAGGTCACCCCCCAGTATCCTACACTAAGAGATGAACCCAGAGGACAGGTCACCCCCCAGTATCCTACACTAATAGATGTACCCAGAGGACAGGTCACCCCCCAGTATCCTACACTAATAGATGTACCCAGAGGGCAGGTCACCCCCCAGTATCCTACACTAATAGATGTACCCAGAGGACAGGTCACCCCCCAGTATCCTCCACTAAGAGATGTACCCAGAGGACAGGTCACCCCCCAGTATCCTACACTAAGAGATGTACCCAGAGGACAGGTCACCCCCCAGTATCATACACTAAGAGATGTACCCAGTATCCTACACTAATAGATGTAACCAGAGGACAGGTCACCCCCCAGTATCATACATTAACATGAAATCTATCTCAGTCTATCATAACTTTGAATATCTTTTAAGAAATGTATATATAAGTATATAAAGTATTCGGCACCCTTGAACTTTGCGACCTTTTGTTGCCACATTTCAGGTTTCAAACATAAAGATATAAAACTGTATTTTTTTTGTGAAGAATCAACAACAAGTGGGACACAATCATGAAGTGGGACGACATTTATTGGATATTTCAAACTTTTTTAACAAATCAAAAACTGAAAAATTGGGCGTGCAAAATTATTCAGCCCCCTTAAGTTAATACTTTGTAGCACCACCTTTTGCTGCGATTACAGCTGTAAGTCGCTTGGGGTATGTCTCTATCAGTTTTGCACATTGACAGACTGAAATTTTTCCCCATTCCGCCTTGCAAAACAGCTCGAGCTCAGTGAGGTTGGATGGAGAGCATTTGTGAACAGCAGTTTTCAGTTCTTTCCACAGATTCTCGATTGGATTCAGGTCTGGACTTTGACTTGACCATTCTAACACCTGGATATGTTTATTTTTGAACCATTCCATTGTAGACTTTGCTTTATGTTTTGGATCATTGTCTTGTTGGAAGACAAATCTCCGTCCCAGTCTCAGGTCTTTTGCAGACTCCATCAGGTTTTCTTCCAGAATGGTCCTGTATTTGGCTCCATCCATCTTCCCATCAATTTTAACCATCTTCCCTGTCCCTGCTGAAGAAAAGCAGGCCCAAACCATGATGCTGCCACCACCATGTTTGACAGTGGGTATGGTGTGTTCAGGGTGATGAGCTGTGTTGCTTTTACGCCAAACATAACGTTTTGCATTGTTGCCAAAAAGTTCAATTTTGGTTTCATCTGACCAGAGCACCTTCCACATGTTTGGTGTGTCTCCCAGGTGGCTTGTGGCAAACTTTAAACAACTCTTTTTATGGATATCTTTAAGAAATGGCTTTCTTCTTGCCACTCTTCCATAAAGGCCAGATTTGTGCAATATACGACTGATTGTTGTCCTATGGACAGAGTCTCCCACCTCAGCTGTAGATCTCTGCAGTTCATCCAGAGTGATCATGGGCCTCTTGGCTGCATCTCTGATCAGTCTTCTCCTTGTATGAGCTGAAAGTTTAGAGGGACGGCAAGGTCTTGGTAGATTTGCAGTGGTCTGATACTCCTTCCATTTCAATATTATCGCCTGCACAGTGCTACTTGGGATGTTTAAAGCTTGGGAAATCTTTTTGTATCCAAATCCGGCTTTAAACTTTTTCACAACAGTATCTCGGACCTGCCTGGTGTGTTCCTTGTTCTTCATGATGCTCTCTGCGCTTTTAACGGACCTCTGAGACGATCACAGTGCAGGTGCATTTTTTACGGAGACTTGATTACACACAGGTGGATTGTATTTATCATCATTAGTCATTTAGGTCAACATTGGATCATTCAGAGATCCTCACTGAACTTCTGGAGAGAGTTTGCTGCACTGAAAGTAAAGGGGCTGAATAATTTTGCACGCCCAATTTTTCAGTTTTTGATTTGTTAAAAAAGTTTGAAATATCCAATAAATGTCGTTCCACTTCATGATTGTGTCCCACTTGTTGTTGATTCTTCACAAAAAAATACAGTTTTATATCTTTATGTTTGAAGCCTGAAATGTGGCAAAAGGTCGCAAAGTTCAAGGGGGCCGAATACTTTCGCAAGGCACTGTATATATATATATATATTATAATTAGTTTAATATCTGTGTCCATATTGTCACTGAGTTTCTAGTAGCGTTTCAAAATGTATGTTTTATTGTCAGGTGCACAAGTACAGTCGTGGCCAAAAGTTTTGAGAATGACACAAATATTAATTTCCACGAAGTTTGCTGCTTCAGTGTCTTTGTGCAGGGTAGCCTTAGAGTTATTGGGAACAGGAATGAAGGTGGTTACCTTGAGACATGTGGGGATTACAGACTGGGACAAGGAAAGGTTGAAAATGACCGTGATGCCTGCCAGCTGTTCTGCACATGTCTGAGATCGCCCCTGGAATAATGTCCGGCCCTGCGGGTCATGAGTGTTGACCTGATTAAAACCCTTACTCACGTCGGGCCTCGGAGACACAGTCCCCTGGGTCAGCACGGGGCCTTGTGCATGGCTTGTGTTGTTTCTGTCAAATTGTGCATAAAATGCATTGAGTTTGGCTGGTAGAGAGGCATTGTTGGGCAGATCACGGTTGTGTCTTATGTAATCCATAATGGACTGTAGCCTCATGCCAGACGCGTTGAGTGTCGCAGCTTGTGTAATAGGACTCCATATTTTTCCTATATTGTCCTTTTGCTTGTTTGACCTCTGCAGAGGTCATAGAGGGACTTCTTGTACATGTTGGTGTCCTCAGACGTAGTCTTGTGATTGGTTGAGATAACTCTGTATGCGGTAGCTCCGTTCTTTAGCTTCTTCAAAGTATTGGCTTCGTGGCGTGAATCGTCGGCAAAACATTTACAAAAAGTAAATACTGAGATAAAAGTGTTTTAAAAAAATCTATAATATATATATATAAAATTATATAAAATATATAAGGATACTGAAACCCTCATATCAAACACAATTGGTATTCATTCAGTAGATGGTTTAAACTTTGGATTATGTTTTTTTGCTTTGTCAAATTTCATTATTTAATTATCAAATTATTTGTCACATGCGCCGAATATAACAGGTATTAGTGAAATGCTGACTTGGAAGTTCTTAACCAACAATGCAGTTTTAATAAAAACAAGTGTTTGGTAAAGAATATATAAGTACAAAATAATACTAATGAAAGAGCAGCAGTAAAATAACAGTAGTGAGGCTATATACAGGGTATTACGGTACAGAGTCAATGTGGAGGTTATATACAGGTTATTACGGTACAGAGTCAATGTGGAGGCTATATACAGGGGGTACCGGTACAGAGTCAATGTGGAGGCTATATACAGGTTATTACAGTACAGAGTCAATGTGGAGGCTATATACAGGGGGTACCGGTACAGAGTCAATGTGGAGGCTATATACAGGTTATTACAGTACAGAGTCAATGTGGAGGCTATATACAGGTTATTACAGTACAGAGTCAATGTGGAGGCTATATACAGGGGGTACCGGTACAGAGTCAATGTGGAGGCTATATACAGGGGGTACCAGTACAGAGTCAATGTGGAGGCTATATACAGGGGGTACCGGTACAGAGTCAATGTGGAGGCTATATACAGGGGGTACCAGTACAGAGTCAATGTGGAGGCTATATACAGGGGGTACCGGTACAGAGTCAATGTGGAGACTATATACAAGGGGTACCGGTACAGAGTCAATGTGGAGGCTATATACAGGAGGTACCGGTACAGAGTCAATGTGGAGACTATATACAGGGGGTACCGGTACAGAGTCAATGTGGAGGCTATATACAGGAGGTACCGGTACAGAGTCAATGTGGAGACTATATACAGGGGGTACCGGTACAGAGTCAATGTGGAGGCTATATACAGGGGTACCGGTACAGAGTCAATGTGGAGACTATATACAGGGTATTACGGTACAGAGTCAATGTGGAGGCTATATACAGGGTATTACGGTACAGAGTCAATGTGGAGGCTATATACAGGGTATTACGGTACAGAGTCAATGTGGAGGCTATATACAGGGTGTTACGGTACTGAGTCAATGTGGAGACTATATACAGGTTATTACGGTACAGAGTCAATGTGGAGGCTATATACAGGGGGTACCAGTACAGAGTCAATGTGGAGGCTATATACAGGGGGTACCAGTACAGAGTCAATATGGAGGCTATATACAGGGGGTACCGGTACAGAGTCAATGTGGAGGCTATATACAGGTTATTACAGTACAGAGTCAATGTGGAGGCTATATACAGGGGGTACCGGTACAGAGTCAATGTGGAGGCTATATACAGGTTATTACAGTACAGAGTCAATGTGGAGGCTATATACAGGGGGTACCGGTACAGAGTCAATGTGGAGGCTATATACAGGTTATTACAGTACAGAGTCAATGTGGAGGCTATATACAGGTTATTACAGTACAGAGTCAATGTGGAGACTATATACAGGGTGTACCGGTACAGAGTCAATGTGGAGACTATACACAGGGTACCGGTACAGAGTCAATGTGGAGGCTATATACAGGGTGTTACGGTACAGAGTCAATGTGGAGGCTATATACAGGGGGTACCGGTACAGAGTCAATGTGGAGGCTATATACAGGGGGTAACGGTACAGAGTCAATGTGGAGGCTATATACAGGGGGTACCGGTACAGAGTCAATGTGGAGGCTATATACAGGGGGTACCAGTACAGAGTCAATGTGGAGGCTATATACAGGGGGTACCAGTACAGAGTCAATGTGGAGGCTATATACAGGGGGTACCGGTACAGAGTCAATTTGGAGGCTATATACAGGGGGTACCGGTACAGAGTCAATGTGGAGGCTATATACAGGGGGTACCGGTACAGAGTCAATGTGGAGGCTATATACAGGGGGTACCGGTACAGAGTCAATGTGGAGGCTATATACAGGGGGTACCAGTACAGAGTCAATGTGGAGGCTATATACAGGGGGTACCGGTACAGAGTCAATGTGGAGGCTATATACAGGGGGTACCGGTACAGAGTCAATGTGGAGGCTATATACAGTGGGTACCAGTACAGAGTCAATGTGGAGGCTATATACAGGGGGTACCGGTACAGAGTCAACGTGGACTATATACTGGTGCCATGCAGTGATAGTCTATAGTGATACAGGGCCTGGTGATAGTCTATAGTGATATAGGGGCTGATGCTAGTCTATAGTGATACAGGGCCTGGTGATAGTCTATAGTGATATAGGGGCTGGTGATAGTCTATAGTGATATAGGGCCTGGTGATAGTCTATAGTGATATAGGGGCTGGTGATAGTCTATAGTGATATAGGGCCTGGTGATAGTCTATAGTGATATAGGGGCTGGTGATAGTCTATAGTGATATAGGGCCTGGTGATAGTCTATAGTGATATAGGGGCTGGTGATAGTCTATAGTGATATAGGGGCTGGTGATAGTCTATAGTGATATAGGGGCTGGTGATAGTCTATAGTGATATAGGGGCTGGTGATAGTCTATAGTGATATAGGGGCTGGTGATAGTCTATAGTGATATAGGGGCTGGTGATAGTCTATAGTGATATAGGGGCTGGTGATAGTCTATAGTGATATAGGGGCTGGTGATAGTCTATAGTGATATAGGGGCTGGTGATAGTCTATAGTGATATAGGGGCTGGTGATAGTCTATAGTGATATAGGGGCTGGTGATAGTCTATAGTGATATAGGGGCTGGTGATAGTCTATAGTGATATAGGGGCTGGTGATAGTCTATAGTGATATAGGGGCTGGTGATAGTCTATAGTGATATAGGGGCTGGTGATAGTCTATAGTGATATAGGGGCTGGTGATAGTCTATAGTGATATAGGGGTTGGTGATAGTCTATAGTGATATAGGGGCTGGTAATAGTCTATAGTGATATAGGGGCTGGTGATAGTCTATAGTGATATAGAGGTTGGTGATAGTCGATAGTGATATAGGGGCTGGTGATAGTCTATAGTGATATAGGGGCTGGTGATAGTCTATAGTGATATAGGGGCTGGTGATAGTCTATAGTGATATAGGGGCTGGTGATAGTCTATAGTGATATAGAGGTTGGTGATAGTCTATAGTGATATAGGGGCTGGTGATAGTCTATAGTGATATAGGGGCCGGTGATAATCTATATACTAGTAATGCAGGGTTTTTCAGATAACAGTATGACATAAACAAGGCTTGATGTGACAGGTTGTTGTTGTATCACAACAGTGATATAGAGTATGATTGGTCAAGATGAAGCATCCTATGGAGAGAGATACTGTAGCTCAAATAAAGTGGATTCACCATGTGAATGTTTTCTGGGGGTTTTAGTGTGACAGCCAGTCACCATGTCAAAGAAGAAAAGCAATCAACCCCCACCATCTCTGAAGAAAAAGCCACAACCTCTTCCCCCCACACACCCACACCTGCCCCACTGCCACCTGTGTGTTTTAATTGATAGTGCAACCCATAGAGAGTAATGACATTGGACAAGGTTGCCTGGGAGCAAAGCAGCTGGGGAGGAGAGGAGAGGGGATGGGGGCAAAGAGGGGAGGAGAGGAGATGGGAGGGGGGATGAGAGGAGGGGGATGAGAGGAAAGGATAGGAGAAGAGAGGAGAGGAGAGGAGAGGAGAGGAGAGGAGAGGAGAGGAGAGGAGAGGAGAGGAGAGGAGAGGAGAGGAGAGGAGAGGAGAGGAGAGGAGAGGAAAGGATAGGAGAGGAGAGGAGAGGAAGGGGAATGAGAGGAGAGGAGGGGGAGAGGAGAGGAGAGAGGTGAGGAGAGTAGAGGGAATGAGAGGAGAGGAGGGGAGAGGAGGGGAGAGGAGAGGAGGGGGAATGAGAGGAGAGGAGAGTAGAGGGAATGAGAGGAGAGGAGGGGGAATGAGAGGAGAGGAGGGGGAATGAGAGGAGAGGAGGGGGAATGAGAGGAGAGGAGGGGAGAATGAGAGGAGAGGAGGGGGAATGAGAGGAGAGGAGGGGGAATGAGAGGAGAGGAGAGGAGAGGAGGGGAGAGGAGGGGAGAGGGAGGGGGAATGAGAGGAGAGGGAGGGGGAGAGGAGAGGAGAGGTGAGGGGGATGGGGCAAAGAGGGGGAGAGGGGGTGGGAGGGGGGATGAGAGGAGGGGATGAGAGGAAAGGATAGGAGAAGAGAGGAGAGGAGAGGTGGTGGAGAGGAGAGGAGGGAGAATGAGAGGAGAGGAGAGGAGAGGTGAGGAGAGTAGAGTAGAGGGAATGAGAGGAGAGGAGAGGAGAGGGGAGGGGAGAGGAGGGAGAGGAGAGGGAGGGGGAATGAGAGGAGAGGGAGAGGAGAGGGAATGAGAGGAGAAGAGGGGGAGAGGATAGGAGGGAGAATGAGAGGAGAGGAGAGGAGAGGTGAGGAGAGGTGAGGAGAGTAGAGGGAATGAGAGGAGAGGAGAGGAGGGGAGAGGAGAGGAGGGGGAATGAGAGGAGAGGAGAGGAGAGGAGAGGGAATGAGAGGAGAAGAGGGGGAGAGGATAGGAGGGGGAATGAGAATGAGAGGAGGGGGAGAGGAGAGGAGGGAGAATGAGAGGAGAGGAGAGGAGAGGGTGAGGAGAGGGTGAGGAGAGTAGAGGGAATGAGAGGAGAGGAGAGGAGGGGAGAGGAGAGGAGGGGGAATGAGAGGAGAGGAGAGGGAGAGGGAATGAGAGGAGAAGAGGGGGAGAGGATAGGAGGGGGAATGAGAATGAGAGGAGGGGGAGAGGGAGAGGAGGGAGAATGAGAGGAGAGGAGAGGTGAGGGAGGGTGAGGAGAGTAGAGGGAATGAGAGGAGAGGAGAGGAGGGGGAGAGGAGGAGGGAGGGGGAATGAGAGTAGAGGAGAGGAGAGGGAATGAGAGGAGAGGAGGGGGAGAGGAGAGGAGGGGGAATGAGAGGAGAGGAGGGGGAATGAGAGGAGAGGAGAGGAGAGGAGAGGAGAGGAGAGGAGAGGAGAGGAGAGGAGAGGAGAGGAGAGGAGAGGAGAGGAGGGGGAGAGGAGAGGAGAGGAGAGGTGAGGAGAGGTGAGGAGAGTAGAGGGAATGAGAGGAGAGGAGGGGGAGAGGAGGGAGAGGAGAGGAGGGGGAATGAGAGGAGAGGAGAGTAGAGGGAATGAGAGGAGAGGAGGGGGAATGAGAGGAGAGGGAGGGGGAATGAGAGGAGAGGAGGGGGAATGAGAGGAGAGGAGAGGAGAGGAGGGGAGAGGAGGGGAGAGGAGGGGGAATGAGAGGAGAGGAGGGGGAGAGGAGAGGAGAGGTGAGGGGATGGGGCAAAGAGGGGGGAGAGGGGGTGGGAGGGGGGATGAGAGGAGGGGATGAGAGGAAAGGATAGGAGAAGAGAGGAGAGGAGAGGAGAGGAGGGGGAGAGGAGAGGAGGGAGAATGAGAGGAGAGGAGAGGAGAGGTGAGGAGAGTAGAGTAGAGGGAATGAGAGGAGAGGAGAGGAGGGGAGGGGAGAGGAGGGGAGAGGAGAGGAGGGGGAATGAGAGGAGAGGAGAGGGAATGAGAGGAGAAGAGGGGGAGAGGAGAGGGAGGGGGAATGAGAATGAGAGGAGGGGGAGAGGAGAGGAGGGGGAATGAGAATGAGAGGAGAGGAGAGGAGAGGTGAGGAGAGGTGAGGAGAGTAGAGGGAATGAGAGGAGAGGAGAGGAGGGGAGAGGAGAGGAGGGGGAATGAGAGGAGAGGAGAGGAGAGGGAATGAGAGGAGAAGAGGGGGAGAGGATAGGAGGGGGAATGAGAATGAGAGGAGGGGGAGAGGAGAGGAGGGAGAATGAGAGGAGAGGAGAGGAGAGGTGAGGAGAGGTGAGGAGAGTAGAGGGAATGAGAGGAGAGGAGAGGAGGGGAGAGGAGAGGAGGGGGAATGAGAGGAGAGGAGAGGAGAGGGAATGAGAGGAGAGGAGGGGGAGAGGAGAGGAGGGGGAATGAGAGGAGAGGAGGGGGAATGAGAGGAGAGAGGAGAGGAGAGGAGAGGAGAGGAGAGGAGAGGAGAGGTTGATAGTCCTAGAGAAGGGCTTATTACACTTCACCTGTCCTGGTTGACTGGCTGACTGACTGGCTGGCTGACTGACTGGCTGGCTGACTATGCTAACTGGCTGGCTGACTGGCTGGCTGACTAGCTGGCTGACTGGCTGACTATGCTAACTGGCTGGCTGATTGGCAGACTATGCGAACTGGCTGGCTGACTGGCTGACTATGCTAACTAGCTGACTGACTGGCTGACTATGCTAACTAGCTGACTGGCTGGCTGACTGGCTGGCTGACTGGCTAACTGACTTGCTGACAGACCAGGGTAGCATTACCAAAGACCAGGGTAACATTACCAAAGACCAGGGTAACATTACCAAAGACCTGGGTAACATTACCAAAGACCAGGTTAACATTACCAAAGACCAGGGTAACATTACCAAAGAACAGGGTAACATTACCAAAGACCAGGGTAACGTTATCATAGACCAGGGTAACATTACCAAAGACCAGGGTAACATTACCAAAGACCAGGGTAACATTACCAAAGACCAGGGTAGCATTACCAAAGACCAGGGTAACATTACCAAAGACCAGGGTAACATTACCAAAGACCAGGGTAACATTACCAAAGACCAGGGTAACATTATCATAGACCAGGGTAGCATTACCAAAGACCAGGGTAGCATTACCAAAGACCAGGGTAACATTACCAAAGACCAGGGTAACATTACCAAAGACCAGGGTAACGTTATCATAGACCAGGGTAACATTACCAAAGACCGGGGTAACACAGACATGGGAGTGGGACATGCGGTGGATAGAGACCCAGATATCTCTCGCTTCAACTGACCAATTTTGATGGAGACATTTTTTATTATGCTAATTAGATTTGAGCGGAGGGCACGGACATCAACTCGAGTGGGTTAACCATGTTGCGAGGCTATACAGTATTTGTTTATATTTACAAATATTGGAATAAAACAAACTTATATTCTGGTTTCTTATGGGGTATGAGAGTTTAATTAAGCTCATGAGGCATTACATTCTTCAAGAATCAATGGGTACATGTAATGCATTTCTAAATGGATGTAGTAACTACGGTTTGCCCCTTTAACAGGCAGTGACCTTCATACAGCAGAACTTCACATAACTACAGAGCAGAACTTCACAGAACTACACAGCAGAACTACACAGAACTACATAGCATAACTACACAGCAGAACTACACAGCAGAACTACACAGCAGAACTACACAGCATAACTACACAGCAGAACTACACAGCAGAACTACACATAACTACACAGCAGAACTACACAGAACGACACAGCAGAACTACACAGAACGACACAGCAGAACTACACAGCAGAACTACACAGAACTACACAGCATAACTACACAGCAGAACTACACAGCAGAACTACACATAACTACACAGCAGAACTACACATAACTACACAGCAGAACTACACAGCAGAACTACACAGAACGACACAGCATAACTACACAGAACTACACGACATAACTACACAGAACTACACAGCATAACTACACAGCAGAACTACACAGAACTACACAGCATAACTACACAGAACTACACAGCATAACTACACAGAACTACACAGCATAACTACACAGAACTACACGGCATAACTACACAGAACTACACAGCATAACTACACAGCAGAACTACACAGAACTACACAGCATAACTACACAGCAGAACTACACATAACTACACAGCAGAACTACACAGCACTACACAGCATAACTACACAGCAGAACTACACATAACTACACAGCAGAACTACACAGAACTACACAGAACTACACAGAACGACACAGCAGAACTACACAGAACGACACAGCAGAACTACACAGAACTGCACAGCAGAACTACACATAACTACACAGCAGAACTACACAGAACTACACAGAACTACACAGAACGACACAGCAGAACTACACAGGACGACACAGCAGAACTACACAGAACTGCACAGCAGAACTACACAGCAGAACTACACATAACTACACAGCAGAACTACACAGCAGAACTACACATAACTACACAGCAGAACTACACAGAACTACACAGAACTACACATAACTACACAGCAGAACTACACAGAACTACACAGCAGAACTACACAGAACTACACAGAACTACACAAAACTACAACAGCCAGTTTATTAGGTACACCCCATCTCGTACCAAGTTGGACCCCCCTTTGCCTCCGGAACAGCCTGAATTCTTCGTTACATGGAAACATTGCTCAGCTTTGGTGTCAAGGGACCTAACGTGTGCCTGGAAAGCGTTCCCCACCACCACCACACCCCCACCACCACCAACCTGTCCCGTTGACACCAGTCAGGATGGGGGCCAAATTCTGACTCTGCCATCAGCGTGACGTAACAGGAACAGGGATTCATCAGACCAGGTAATGTTTTTACCTGATGGGAGTGGAAATCGGTGTGGTTGTCTGCTGCAATAGCCCATCCGTGACAAGGATCGACTCGTTGTGCGTTCCCTTGTTGCCGTTCTGCACGGCACCGTTGTACTGCACCGTTGTTGGCCCGTTTGTGGCCTGCCTGTCACGCTGCACCATTCTCCTTCGAACTCTCATCAATGACTTGTTTTCCGCCCACTGGACTGCCGCTGAATGGATGTTTTTGTTTTGGTTTGTTGCATCTTTCACGATAACCCATTGACGCCGTCATGCGTGAAAAAGCCCAGGACGCCGGGATGTTTCTGAAACCGGCGCGCCTGGCACCGACGCTCAAAGTGGCTCAGGTCACTCGTTTTGCCCCGTTCTAACGTTCGATCGAACGGTATCTGAACGTCTCGATGCCCGTCTGGCCTGCTTTATACAGCAAGCCACGGCCACATTGAATCACAGTCTTTAGGAGCGAAACATTTTCGTGAACGGGGTGATGTTCCTAATTAACTGGCCACTGAGTTTATGTTACCATTTCAATGGTGGTTAGATTATGGCCACTGCTCTGTCAATGTCCCACAAAATCATTCCCTTGTCCCACATTTGTGCTTTCTAGATGTGGTCAACCTAATTCCACCAGCGGACACATTGCTACTACAACATGTTAATTATTTTCACGTGCAAATAACATCATTTCAACCTCACATGTGAACTTGCAATTCCACATGTGAAAGTGAGATTTTCACATGTCGAATGTCTTCGTACATGTGAAACTGCTTATTTGATTATCACTTTTTTCTATGTGTGTGTGTGTGTGTGTGTGTGTGTGCTTGTGCATGTGCGTGCTTGTGCGTGTGTGTGTGTGTGTGTGTGTGTGTGCCTGTACGTGTGCCTGTGCGTGTGTGTGTGTGTGTGTGTGTGTGTGTGTGTGTGTGTGTGTGTGTGTGTGTGTGTGTGTGTGTGTGTGTGTGTGTGTGTGTTTGTGTGTGTGTGTGTGTGTGTGTGTGTTAGTCGTACGTTCATGTCAGATGGGAACTCGTCCTTCTTCCCCAGGCCGGTGGCTGCAGCGATATTCCCCATGGCTCCACCAGCAAGGTCCTTCGCTGCATCATCACACACACACACACACACACACACGTTAACACACACACACACGTTAACACACACATTATTAACACACACACATTAACACACACACATTAACACACACACATCATCACACACACACGTTAACACACACACGTTAACACACACACATTAACACACACACATTATTATTAACACACACACGTTAACACACTCACATTAACGTACCTGAACCAACACCATCTTTGGCCTTGGTGCCTGAAAAGGTAGAACAACACATCTGTTACCAGATTACACTGCTACATTACCCCACCATTATCACGCATCATGTATTACCATGTTAAAATGTTACATTATCTCTCCATTATCACACATCATGTGTTACCACATAAAAATGCTACATTATCTCTCCATTAGCACGCATCATGTGTTACCACATAAAAATGCTACATTGCCCCACCATTATCACACATCATGTGTTACCATGTTAAAATGCTACATTATCCCTCCATTATCACACATCATGTGTTACCACATAAAAATGCTACATAACCCCACCATTGTCACGCATCATGTGTTACCACGTTAAAATGCTACATTATCCCTCCATTATCACACACCATGTGTTACCACATTAAAATGCCACATTACCCCACCATTATCACGCATCATGTGTTACCACGTTAAAATGCTACATTATCCCTCCATTATCACACAGCATGTGTTACCACGTTAAAATGATACATTATCCCTCCATAATCACACATTGTGTGTAACCACATTAAAATACTACATTATCCCTCCATTATCGCACATCATGTGTTACCACATTAAAATGCTACATTACCCCACCATTATCACACATCATGTGTTACCACATTAAAATGCTACATTACCCCACCGTTATCACACATCATGTGTTACCACATTAAAATGCTACATTGCCCCACCATTATCACACATCATGTGTTACCACATTAAAATGCTACATTACCCCACCGTTATCACACATCATGTGTTACCACATTAAAATGCTACATTACCCCACCATTATCACACATCATGTGTTACCACATTAAAATGCTACATTACCCCACCGTTATCACACATCATGTGTTACCACATTAAAATGCTACATTACCCCACCATTATCATGCATCATGTGTTACCACGTTATAATGCTACATTATCCCTCAATTATCACACATCATGTGTTACCATGTTAAAATGCTACATTATCCCTCCATAATCACACATTATGTGTTACCACGTTAAAATGCTACATTATCATTCCATTATCACACATAATGTGTTACCACATTAAAATGCTACATTACCCCACCATTATCACACGCCATGTGTTACCACGTTAAAATGATACATTACCCCACCATTATCACGCATCACGTGTTACCACATTAAAATGCTACATTATCCATCCATTATCACACATCATGTGTTACCACATTAAAATGCTACATTACCCCACCATTATCACACATCATGTGTTACCACATTAGAATACTACATTGTCCCTCCATTATCACACATCATGTGTTACCACATTAAAATTCTACATTACCTCTCCATTATCACACATCATGTGTTACCACATTAAAATGCTACATTACCCCACCATTATCACACATCATGTGTTACCACGTTAAAATGCTACATTACCCCACCATTATCACGCATCACGTGTTACCACATTAAAATGCTACATTATCCATCCATTATCACACATCATGTGTTACCACATTAAAATGCTACATTACCCCACCATTATCACACATCATGTGTTACCACATTAAAATACTACATTGTCCCTCCATTATCACACATCATGTGTTACCACATTAAAATTCTACATTACCTCTCCATTATCACACATCATGTGTTACCACATTAAAATGCTACATTACCCCACCATTATCACACATCATGTGTTACCACGTTAAAATGCTACATTACCCCACCATTATCACGCATCACGTGTTACCACATTAAAATGCTACATTATCCATCCATTATCACACATCATGTGTTACCACATTAAAATGCTACATTACCCCACCATTATCACACATCATGTGTTACCACATTAAAATACTACATTGTCCCTCCATTATCACACATCATGTGTTACCACATTAAAATCTACATTACCCCTCCATTATCACACATCATGTGTTACCACATGAAAATGCTACATTATCCCTCCATTATCACACATCATGTGTTACCACATTAAACTTCTACATTACCCCACCATTATCACACATCATGTGTTACCACGTTAAAATGCTACATTACCCCACCATTATCACGCATCATGTGTTACCACATTAAAATGCTACATTATCCATCCATTATCACACATAATGTGTTACCACATTAAAATGCTACATTACCCCACCATTATCACACATCATGTGTTACCACGTTAAAATGCTACATTACCCCACCATTATCACGCATCATGTGTTACCACATTAAAATGCTACATTATCCATCCATTATCACACATCATGTGTTACCACATTAAAATTCTACATTACCCCACCATTATCACACATCATGTGTTACCACGTTAAAATGCTACATTACCCCACCATTGGTGGTGGTGGTGCTCGGGGGTGGTGGTGCTGGGGGGTGGTGCTGGTGGGGTGGTGGTGCTGGGGGGTGGTGGTGCTGGGGGGGTGGTGGTGCTGGGGGGGTGGTGGTGCTGGGGGGGTGGTGGTGCTGGGGGGTGGTGGTGCTGGGGGGTGGTGGTGCTGGGGGGTGGTGTGTGGTTCGATGTCCTGGTTTGTCTCTAAGACATTATATATCTTTACCAGTCTAATCCTGTCTAATCCAGTCTAATCCTGTCTAATCCAGTCTAATCCAGTCTAATCCTGTCTAATCCTGTCTAATCCTGTTTAGTTTGTGCACCAGAAGCAGGTCACGGTCTTATTATCTGATCCAGACTAACTGTGACATGGAGTCTAAGTATCTTACTGTTGTGAAACTGTAGCGCTGATGTCAACATCTGAACTAAAGCCAATTTGTTGTGACCATGCAGGACATAATAATTAGTTGTATTTCCTCGCGGTCAAAATGAGCAAAATAATTATGCTATCCATCGTTTTTTGGAACATGACAGAGTATTTAGGGTAGATCGTTTGACACACAAGAAAAAGACAATTAAATCTGTTTTATTTCCTGTCTCCATTGTAAACAATAAAGGTTCCAAAGGGTTCTACCAAGAACTGTTTTCATCAGAAGAACCCTTCTTGGAAGACAAAGGTTCTTTGTAAAGCAAAAAATGTTATACTTAGAATGTTATAAAAAAATGTTATACTTAGAACCTTTAACATCATAAGAACTGTTTTTGGAAGAAAGGGTTCTTGGATGATTATTTGGAAGGCAATAAGGGTTCTACATAGAACCATATATAATATTTCCCAGCATGCTCTACTGCAGGGACATTTTTAGAATTGTTGGTTTTACTGTAATATCTGTGTTTTTGCATGTACATTGATTGGTTGATTCCTTTGATGCTACACAAAGAGGAATCACATATAGTTTTATAAACTCATCTGTTAGTAATTGGATTTATTGCACCCATTACTGAGATGTTCGTTCTAGTTTAGATGATTGAAGTAGTCTCAGTATTCAATCTTTCCTACCCTGGCAGTTATTCTGCATGCAGGTTGCGGGTGATTTACTATTTCACTTGTTGGATATTCTAACTCTGGCTAGAATCCAATAGGAATTACACATCAATTTGCAAGCCAGCATAATGTGACTTGCAGGCCTGATGTGGCCTGTAAACCAGGAGTTTCCTAACACCACCGTGTTAGGGTGTAACTAGGCCCTGAAATAAAGGCCTTATGATATATTTAATTAATTGTCATAAAAAAAGTATTTTAAAGGCTAATAAGGCTGGTGGAACCATTCATAGAGTGTTCTAGAAAGAACCCTCCAAAGATAAAATGGTTATTTGAAGAACCCTACATAGAGGGTTTAAGATAGAACCCTACACAGAGGGCTTCAGATAGAACCATACACAGAGGGCTTCAGATAGAACCCTACACAGAGGACTTCAGATAGAACCCTACACAGAGGACTTCAGATAGAACCCTACACAGAGGGCTTCAGATAGAACCCTACACAGAGGACTTCAGATAGAACCCTACACAGAGGGCTTCAGATAGAACCCTACACAGAGGGCTTCAGATTAAACCCTTTGCAAAGGGTTCTACCCAGCACCAAAAAGGATTGCCCTATGGGGACAAACCCGAAGAACTCCGTATTGTTCCACTTAACACCATTTTTTCTAAGAGTGTAGATGACCATAGTCACCATGACTTCCTCAACGGGGATTAATACATTGATTCACTGATGTACCGTCTACAATCGGGCATGTTCAGTCAGGCACACACCTCAGCAAACCATCCGTCGTCATTGACAACATCTGAATCCCCTCGTATAAATGTAACATCAGTGACGGCATTATTGAAACACTATACAGACAAAAGTATGTGGACACCCCTTCAAATGAGTGGATTCGGCTATTTCAGCCACACCCGTTGCTGACAGGGAGTATAAAATCGAGCACACCGCAGCGCAATCTCCATAGACAAACATTGGCAGTAGAATGGCCGTACTGAAGAACTCAGTGACTTTCAACGTAGCTCCGTCATAGGATGCCATCTTTCCAACAAGTCAGTCCGTCAAATTTCTGCCCTGTTAGAGTTTCCTCAGTCAGCTGTAAGCTCTGTTATTGTGAAGTGGAAACATCTAGGAGAAACAACGGCTCAGCCACGAAGTGGTAGGCCACACAAGCTCACAGAACAGTACCGCCGAGGGCTGAAGCGCATAGCCCATAAAACCACCTGTCCTCAGTTGCAACACTCACTACTAAGTTCCAAAATGCCTCTGGGAGCAAGCTTCATGAAATGGGTTTCCATGGCCGAGTAGCTGCACACTAGCCTTACATCACCATGAGCAATGCCAAGCATTGGCTAGAGTGGTGTAAAGCTCACCGCCATTGGACTCTGGAGCAGTGGTAAGGCGTTCTCTGGATCGAAGAATCACGCTTCTGGCAGTCCAATAGACAAATCTGGGTCTGGTAGATGCCAGGAGAGCGCTACCTGTCCCGAATGCATAGTGCCAACTGTAAAGTTTGGTGGAGGAGGAATAATGGTCTGGGGCTGTTTTTCATAGTTTGGGCTAGAACCCGTAGTTTCAGCTCGAGGGAAATCTTAATGCTACAGCATACAATGACATTCTAGATGATTCTGTGCTCCCAACTTTGTGGCAACAGTTTGGGGAAGGCCTTCTCTGTTTCAGCATGACAATGCCCCAGTGCACAAAGCAAGGTCCATACAGAAATGGTTTGTCGAGATCTTCACTCGCCTGCACAGAGCCCTGGCCCTTTGAACACTGAGAGCCAGGCCTAATCGCACAACATCAGTGGTCGATCTCACTAATGTTTGTGGCTGAATGAAAACAAGACCCCACAGCAATGTTCCAACATCTAGTGAAAAGCCTTCCCAGAAAAATGGAGGCTGTTATCGCAACAAAGGGGGGACCAACTCCATATTTTGAAGTTAGATGTTTGACGAGCAGGTGTCCACATACCTTTGGTCATGGAGTGTATCTGTAAGCAGATATTCTTAATTTGCCAATATGCATATTTTCCCTGTAAATTATATCCATATCATAATTCCCTGCATGTAATGTAGACTGCCACTGCCAACCACCTACTTCCGTACATTCATGGTGCAAAATCCACAGTAACCTACAGAAGGAACCCATAGTGGCCTGCAGAATTAACCCACATTAACCTACAGAATGAACCCATAGTGGCCTACAGAAGGAACCCATAGTAGCCTGCATAATTAACCCACATTAACCTACAGAATGAACTCACAGAAGCTTACAGAATGAACTCACAGTAGCCTACAGAATGAATCCACAGAAGCTTACATAATGAACCCACAGTAGCCTACAGAATTAACCCGTAGAAGCATGTAGAATGAACCCAGAGTAGCCAACATAATGAACTCACAGTAGCCAACAGCATGAACCCATAGTAACCTATAGAATGAACCCATAGTAACCTATAGAATGAACCCATAGTAACCTATAGAATGAATCCATAGTAACCTATAGAATGAACCCATAGTAACCTATAGAATGAACCCATAGTAACCTATAGAATGAACCCATAGTAACCTATAGAATGAACCCATAGTAACCTATAGAATGAACCCATAGTAACCTATAGAATGAACCCATAGTAACCTATAGAATGAACCTTTAGTTGCCTGCAGAATGAACACATGGTTGCCTACTGAATGAACCAATAGTAGCCAACAGCATGAACCCACATTAGCCTACAAAATGAACCCAAAGTAGTCTGCAGTAGCCTACAGAATGAACCAATAGCACAGAGAAAATGCCTTGTTGGCATTGATGGGTTAATTATGGTTCACTACAACACACTTCAAAGAGAAGCCATAACATCCTACTAAAGATGGCAAAAAAAGAACCACCCATTTTTCAACCAATCAAGGAAAAATACATTATCTTTGGACCTATAGCGTCGCTTTACGAGGCATTCTATATGTCAGCGTTCTCAACGCTCATTGGTTGCTGCATCCATCAAGCAATCTCTGTTGAACACGACTCGCTCGCTTGGCAGCCACTCGTGATATGCATGCATTACATTGAAGCCATGGATATCACAGGGACCGGATGATCCAATTCAGATTGCTTTCGGTCTAACGTTTCTAAAGGTCGGATCTTACCGATAAACATGGCTCCTTCCTTGGTCTTTTCCGCCGCCAGCGCAGCTCCCTCCTTGGTCTTCTCCGCGGCGATAGCCATGCCGTCTTTAGCTTTGGACAACCCTTTCATGAACACATCCATCTCGACCCTGGTCCTGGATCTCTGGAGAGATGCACAGATCCATGAATCACGTCCCGTGTAGTCTATTGTATCTGCCTACAGTCCTACACCGTAGTAATGTAGTAGGTCGAGTACTAGTCACATGCTAACGGCTACCCATATCGACTTCAAATGTAGACACTGTCCATGGTCCTGAAACAGAGCATTTTTAATGAATTATTTGGTATGGTCCTGGAGAGAAGGAAATGAGATCCATTACAGCACTGATTGTCAGAAGTTTATCATGCGTTATTATACACAAATATGTGGTACAATTATGTGGTGTTATTAATTGCATGGTAATTAATAATGATTGTTTTGACAGATTGATTGCTCTGCATAGAGACGAATCCTCATTACTATGTATGTATTATAGGTCCCGTAGTTATTTTACCCTACATGGTGATGGATAGCAATTCCCGACTAAAAAAATAACTGTCCGTGGTGCTGAAAGAGTGTGTTTCAATTGTGTATTCTGCACTATTTTTATTCGGTATGACTCAGTTATGGGGCGGCAGGGAAGCCTATTGGTTAGAGCGTTGGACTAGTAACCGGAAGGTTGCAAGTTCAAACCCCCGAGCTGACAAGGTACAAATCTGTCGTTCTGCCCCTGAACAGGCAGTTAACCCACTGTTCCTAGGCCGTCAGTTAACCCACTGTTCCTAGGCCGTCAGTTAAATAAAGGTAAAATAAATAAATAAAATGAGCAGTGGTTGATTCATTGACAGAAGTCAAGATGTTAATTGTTTAACTAAAGTATAAACACAACATGCAACAATTTCCCCAAATTTTACTGAGGTACAGTTCATGTAAGGAAATCAGTCAATTGAAATAAATTCATGAAGGCCTTAATCTATGTATTTTACATGACCTGGGCAGGGTTGCAGCCATGGGTGGGCGTGCCAGGAGATAAGCCAACCCACTTTGGAGTCAGTCCCAGCCAATCAAAATGAGTTTTTCCACTACAAAAGGGCTTTATTACAGACAGAAATTCTCCTCAGTTTCATCCTTTGTCTGGGTGACTGGTGTCAGAGTATCCCCCAGGTGGAGAAGCCGGATGTGGAGATACCAGTGGCGTGGTTTCATGTGGTCCGCGGTTGTGAGACAGGTTGAACTCAATGACAAAATCTCTAGGATGTGGTTGAAGGCGACTTAAGGTTAAATTTTCTGGCAACAGCTCTGGTGGATGTTCCTGCATTCAGCATGCCAATTGCACGCTCCCTCAAATCTCGAGACATCTGTGGCATTGTGTTGTGTGACAAAACGGCACATTTTAGAGTGGCCTTTTACTGTCCCCAGCACAAGGTGCACCTGTGTAATGATCATTATGTTTAATCATCTTCTTGATATTCCACACCTGTCAGGTGGATGGATTCTGGGTTCTTTTACTTCAGCTCATCAAACGTGGAACCAACACTTTGCATGTCACGTTTATATTTTTTGTTCAGTATAGCTTTCACTGTTTCCCCTTTTCTCTTCAGTTGTTTTCTTTCTAATACCCTCGCTGTCACTTTGTGTCTTGGCTGTCATTTAAAGCGATGACGGAAGAATGGGGACGGATAGAAGCAACGCCCTCCCTCCCGTTTCACCACAGGCTGCGATAGCCAAACCCTCCGCCATAGACCAGCAATTATAGTAAATGCATTATTCACTCAAACCGTTTAACACGTTTTTTTTCTTCTCTCCTTCTCCCTACCCTTTTTCTCAAATGGCATGAAATATTCAGAGAGAGAGAGAGAGAGAGAGAGAGAGAGAGAGAGAGAGAGAGAGAGAGAGACAACATTTTTCAATTAAATGGTTAAATGTGCACGCGCTCATGAATTATTACTGTGGTAATATTACTCTCAATGGCGACGCGATCTGAGGACAAGCCAGGAAGTTGCCTTTGAAATAGCCCGTATGTGATGTACTTGTATCCTATTTAAACAAGCGCATTACCTGTAATATAGCGTCGCCCTACTACTATATGTGGGGGAAGGGGAGGGGGGGACTTTATGCGCGATATTTTCTCATCACGGTCACCTAGGAGAATATATATTCTGTCAATAAATATGTGTCTACAGGGTAGAATTCGACATTTAAAAAACATTTCGATTAAAAAAAATCAAATACAGGATTTAAATTAAATCAATAATTTCGATATGTTAATATTATAATACTCATTAGGCTACGATACCTTATAGAGAACGGTCATTCAAGGAAATTGTGTCGAGTACAATTTTCTCATTAAACGCAACAATTGCTCTTTCTGCCTTTCATTAAACGGATTGAATTCAACGTGTTGGTTATCTCTTAATTTACATATTTTTACACTTCTCAGTTACATAATACACACACATATTTGTAGCCTTGTAGTCTTATTTTTCTCTCTATCCCTATAACAACGTCCTATAACAACGTCCTGTTAAAATGTCGATATGTTTTCCATACAACCTCTAACCCGTTGTTTCCTTCTATCGACGCCAGACAAAAATATCACAGAAAACAACATTAAAAAAATCCTCTTACCTTTTACAAATATGACTTGTTTCCTCAAGGTTCCACTGCCCAGCTGATTCAAATATCGCCTGAACGGGAGCTGCTATCATAGACTGATCGCTGGGTAGGAGGGTTTTCCTCGGGATACTCTGTCTGTCGACCAATAGGGAGCGGCCGACCACGTAGCCCCCTTTTCATTGATCATTCCAACAGCACCAGCTCGGCTTTCTGTCTAACAGTTAACAGCTACGTGTCCTGGATGCTCGGACTGACGGGCATAATGGGAAAATAAGCTTAGCTTTAATTCAAGAGAGCTCACCGTCTAGACCTACCCTATTTTCTGCTCCATTTTAGTCTCTTGTTTACTACCACCATTGTAAAGGACTTATAAAGCCTGTATCTCCGCCATTTCCCCCTTCCCAGTCCATTGCCATAGGCTACACTATGTACACTATGTAATGATGCTGATGGAAGAACGAGTATACAACAGCTCGCTGAATCATTTGAATAGTAATTCGCTCTGATACGTTTTACCAAATGAAGGACCGAGTAAAAACAATGCAGAACACACGAACTCATCGGTATCATCATCATCATCACCACTACTGTCTTCATCATCATCATCAGCATCATCATCCATCATCATCATCACCATCACCACCATCATCATCATCACCACTACTGTCTTCATCATCATCACCACCATCATCATCACCATCATCATCATCATCATCACCAATACTGTCTTCATCATCATCATCATCATCATCATCATCATCATCATCATCATCATCATCACCACTACTGTCTTCATCATCATCATCACCACTACTGTCTTCATCATCATCATCATCACCACCACCATCATCATTGTCATCATCATCATCACCACTACTGTCTTCATCATCATCATCATCACCACCATCATCATCATCACCATCACCACCACCATCATCATCATCATCACCACTACTGTCTTCATCATCATCATCATCACCACTACTGTCTTCATCATCATCATCATCACGTCATCATCATCATCATCATCATCATCATCATCATCATCATCATCATCATCATCATCATCACCACCATCATCATCATCATCAATATCACCACCATCATCATCATAATCACCATCATCATCATCATCACCACCATCATCATCATCATAATCACCATCATCATCATCACCACCATCATCATCATCGAGGGATGTGACACCATTCTATTGGAGGGATGAGACACTGTTCTATTGGAGGGATGTGACACCATTCTATTGGAGGGATGAGACACCATTCTATTGGAGGGATGAGACACCATTCTATTGGAGGGATGAGACACCATTCTATTGGAGGGATGAGACACCATTCTATTGGAGGGATGAGACACCGTTCTTCTATTGGAGGGATGAGACACTATTCTTCTATTGGAGGGATGAGACACCATTCTTCTATTGGAGGGATGAGACACCATTCTTCTATTGGAGGGATGAGACACCATTCTTCTGTTGGAGGGATGAGACACCATTCTTCTATTGGAGGGATGAGACACTATTCTTCTATTGGAGGGATGAGACACCATTCTTCTATTGGAGGGATGAGACACCATTCTATTGGAGGGATGTGACACCATTCTATTGGAGGGATGAGACACCATTCTATTGGAGGGATGAGACACTGTTCTTCTATTGGAGGGATGTGACACCATTCTTCTATTGGAGGGATGAGACACCATTCTTCTATTGGAGGGATGAGACATCATTCTATTGGAGGGATGTGACACCGTTCTTCTATTGGAGGGATGAGACACCATTCTTCTATTGGAGGGATGAGACATCATTCTATTGGAGGGATGTGACACCATTCTTCTATTGGAGGGATGTGACACCATTCTTCTATTGGAGGGATGAGACACCATTCTTCTATTGGAGGGATGAGACACCATTCTATTGGAGGGATGAGACACCATTCTATTGGAGGGATGAGACACCATTCTATTGGAGGGATGAGACACCATTCTATTGGAGGGATGAGACACCGTTCTATTGGAGGGATGTGACACCATTCTTCTATTGGAGGGATGTGACACCATTCTTCTATTGGAGGGATGAGACACCATTCTTCTATTGGAGGGATGAGACACCATTCTTCTATTGGAGGGATGAGACACCATTCTATTGGGGGGATGAGACACTATTCTTCTATTGGAGGGATGAGACACCATTCTTCTATTGGAGGGATGAGACACCATTCTATTGGAGGGATGAGGCACCGTTCTTCTATCGGAGGGATGAGACACCATTCTATTGGAGGGATGAGACACTGTTCTGTTGGAGGGATGAGACACCATTCTTCTATAGGAGGGATGAGACACCATGCTATAGGAGGGATGAGACACCATTCTATTGGAGGGATGAGACACTATTCTTCTATCGGAGGGATGAGACATCATTCTTCTATTGGAGGGATGAGACACCATTCTTCTATTGGAGGGATGAGACACCATTCTTCTATTGGAGGGATGAGACACCGTTCTTCTATTGGAGGGATGAGACAACATTCTTTTATTGGAGGGATGAGACACCATTCTATTGGAGGGATGAGACACCGTTCTATTGGAGGGATGTGACACCATTCTTCTAATGGAGGGATGTGACACCATTCTATTGCAGGGATGAGACACCGTTCTATTGGAGGGATGTGACACCATTCTTCTATTGGAGGGAAGTGACACCATTCTTCTATTGGAGGGATGAGACACCATTCTTCTATTGGAGGGATGAGACACCATTCTTCTATTGGAGGGATGTGACACCATTCTTCTATTGGAGGGATGAGACACCATTCTTCTATTGGAGGGATGAGACATCATTCTATTGGAGGGATGTGACACCGTTCTTCTATTGGAGGGATGAGACACCATTCTTCTATTGGAGGGATGAGACATCATTCTATTGGAGGGATGTGACACCATTCTTCTATTGGAGGGATGTGACACCATTCTTCTATTGGAGGGATGAGACACCATTCTTCTATTGGAGGGATGAGACACCATTCTATTGGAGGGATGAGACACCATTCTATTGGAGGGATGAGACACCATTCTATTGGAGGGATGAGACACCGTTCTATTGGAGGGATGTGACACCATTCTTCTATTGGAGGGATGTGACACCATTCTTCTATTGGAGGGATGAGACACCATTCTTCTATTGGAGGGATGAGACACCATTCTTCTATTGGAGGGATGAGACACCATTCTATTGGGGGATGAGACACTATTCTTCTATTGGAGGGATGAGACACCATTCTTCTATTGGAGGGATGAGACACCATTCTATTGGAGGGATGAGGCACCGTTCTTCTATCGGAGGGATGAGACACCATTCTATTGGAGGGATGAGACACTGTTCTGTTGGAGGGATGAGACACCATTCTTCTATAGGAGGGATGAGACACCATGCTATAGGAGGGATGAGACACCATTCTATTGGAGGGATGAGACACTATTCTTCTATCGGAGGGATGAGACATCATTCTTCTATTGGAGGGATGAGACACCATTCTTCTATTGGAGGGATGAGACACCATTCTTCTATTGGAGGGATGAGACACCGTTCTTCTATTGGAGGGATGAGACAACATTCTTTTATTGGAGGGATGAGACACCATTCTATTGGAGGGATGAGACACCGTTCTATTGGAGGGATGTGACACCATTCTTCTAATGGAGGGATGTGACACCATTCTATTGCAGGGATGAGACACCGTTCTATTGGAGGGATGTGACACCATTCTTCTATTGGAGGGAAGTGACACCATTCTTCTATTGGAGGGATGAGACACCATTCTTCTATTGGAGGGATGAGACACCATTCTTCTATTGGAGGGATGTGACACCATTCTTCTATTGGAGGGATGAGACACCATTCTTCTATTGGAGGGATGAGACATCATTCTATTGGAGGGATGTGACACCGTTCTTCTATTGGAGGGATGAGACACCATTCTTCTATTGGAGGGATGAGACACCGTTCTTCTATTGGAGGGATGAGACACCATTCATCTATTGGAGGGATGAGACACCATTCTTCTATTGGAGGGATGAGACACCATTCTTCTATTGGAGGGATGAGACACCATTCTATTGGAGGGATGAGACACTATTCTTCTATTGGAGGGATGAGACACCATTCTTCTATTGGAGGGATGAGACACCATTCTTCTATTGGAGGGATGAGACACCATTCTTCTATTGGAGGGATGAGACACCGTTCTTCTATTGGAGGGATGAGACACCATTCTTCTATTGGAGGGATGAGACACCATTCTTCTATTGGAGGGATGAGACACCATTCTATTGGAGGGATTAGACACTATTCTTCTATTGGAGGGATGAGACACAATTCTATTGGAGGGATGAGACACCATTCTTCTATTGGAGGGATGAGACACCGTTATTCTATTGGAGGGATGAGACACCGTTCTTCTATCGGAGGGATGAGACACCGTTCTTTTGGAGGGATGAGACACCGTTCTTCTATTGGAGGGATGAGACACCATTCTGTTGGAGGGATGAGACACCATTCTTCTATAGGAGGGACGAGACACCATTCTTCTATTGGAGGGATGAGACACCATTCTTCTATAGGAGGGAAGAGACACCGTTCTGTTGGAGGGATGAGACACCGTTCTTCTATTGGAGGGATGAGACACCATTCTGTTGGAGGGATGAGACACCATTCTTCTATTGGAGGGATGAGACACCATTCTTCTATTGGAGGGATGAGACACCATTCTATTGGAGGGATGAGACACCATTCTTCTATTGGAGGGATGAGACACCATTCTTCTATTGGAGGGATGAGACACCATTCTATTGGAAGGATGAGACACCGTTCTTCTATTGGAGGGATGAGACACCGTTATTCTATTGGAGGGATGAGACACCGTTCTTCTATCGGAGGGATGAGACACCATTCTTCTATAGGAGGGATGAGACACCATTCTTCTATTGGAGGGATGAGACACCATTCTTCTATAGGAGGGATGAGACACCGTTCTGTTGGAGGGATGAGACACCGTTCTTCTATTGGAGGGATGAGACACCATTCTGTTGGAGGGATGAGACACCATTCTTCTATTGGAGGGATGAGACACCATTCTTCTATCGGAGGGATGAGACACCATTCTATTGGAGGGATGACACACCGTTCTGTTGGAGGGATGAGACACCATTCTTCTATAGGAGGTATGAGACACCATTCTATAGGAGGGATGAGACACCATTCTATTGGAGGCATAAGACACTATTCTTCTATCGGAGGGATGAGACACCATTCTTCTATTGGAGGGATGAGACACCATTCTGTTGGAGGGATGAGACACCATTCTTCTATTGGAGGGATGAGACACCATTCTTCTATTGGAGGGATGAGACACCATTCTATTGGAGGGATGAGACACCATTCTTCTATTGGAGGGATGAGACACCATTCTTCTATTGGAGGGATGAGACACCATTCTATTGGAAGGATGAGACACCGTTCTTCTTTTGGAGGGATGAGACACCGTTATTCTATTGGAGGGATGAGACACCGTTCTTCTATCGGAGGGATGAGACACCATTCTTCTATAGGAGGGATGAGACACCATTCTTCTATTGGAGGGATGAGACACCATTCTTCTATAGGAGGGATGAGACACCGTTCTGTTGGAGGGATGAGACACCGTTCTTCTATTGGAGGGATGAGACACCATTCTGTTGGAGGGATGAGACACCATTCTTCTATTGGAGGGATGAGACACCATTCTTCTATCGGAGGGATGAGACACCATTCTATTAGAGGGATGACACACCGTTCTGTTGGAGGGATGAGACACCATTCTTCAAAAGGAGGGATGAGACACCATTCTATAGGAGGGATGAGACACCATTCTATTGGAGGCATGAGACACTATTCTTCTATTGGAGGGATGAGACACCATTCTTCTATTGGAGGGATGAGACACCATTCTTCTATTGGAGGGATGAGACACCATTCTTCTATTGGAGGGATGAGACACCGTTCTTCTATTGGAGGGATGAGAAACCATTCTTCTATTGGAGGGATGAGACACCATTCTTCTATTGGAGGGATGAGACACCATTCTTCTATTGGAGGGATGAGACACCATTCTTCTATTGGAGGGATGAGACACCATTCTTCTATTGGAGGGATGAGACACCATTCTATTGGAGGGATGAGACACCATTATTCTATTGGAGGGATGAGACACTATTCTTCTATTGGAGGGATGAGACACCATTCTTCTATTGGAGGGATGAGACACCGTTCTTCTATTGGAGGGATGAGACACCATTCTTCTATTGGAGGGATGAGACACCATTCTTCTATTGGAGGGATGAGACACCATTCTATTGGAGGGATGTGACACCATTCTTCTATTGGAGGGATGTGACACCATTCTTCTATTGGAGGGATGAGACACCATTCTTCTATTGGAGGGATGAGACACCATTCTATTGGAGGGATGAGACACCATTCTATTGGAGGGATGAGACACCATTCTATTGGAGGGATGAGACACCATTCTATTGGAGGGATGAGACACCGTTCTATTGGAGGGATGTGACACCATTCTTCTATTGGAGGGATGTGACACCATTCTTCTATTGGAGGGATGAGACACCATTCTTCTATTGGAGGGATGAGACACCATTCTTCTATTGGAGGGATGAGACACCATTCTATTGGGGGGATGAGACACTATTCTTCTATTGGAGGGATGAGACACCATTCTTCTATTGGAGGGATGAGACACCATTCTATTGGAGGGATGAGACACCGTTCTTCTATCGGAGGGATGAGACACCATTCTATTGGAGGGATGAGACACTGTTCTGTTGGAGGGATGAGACACCATTCTTCTATAGGAGGGATGAGACACCATGCTATAGGAGGGATGAGACACCATTCTATTGGAGGGATGAGACACTATTCTTCTATCGGAGGGATGAGACATCATTCTTCTATTGGAGGGATGAGACACCATTCTTCTATTGGAGGGATGAGACACCATTCTTCTATTGGAGGGATGAGACACCGTTCTTCTATTGGAGGGATGAGACAACATTCTTCTATTGGAGGGATGAGACACCATTCTATTGGAGGGATGAGACACCGTTCTATTGGAGGGATGTGACACCATTCTTCTAATGGAGGGATGTGACACCATTCTATTGCAGGGATGAGACACCGTTCTATTGGAGGGATGTGACACCATTCTTCTATTGGAGGGAAGTGACACCATTCTTCTATTGGAGGGATGAGACACCATTCTTCTATTGGAGGGATGAGACACCATTCTTCTATTGGAGGGATGAGACACCATTCTATTGGAGGGATGAGACACTATTCTTCTATTGGAGGGATGACACACCATTATTCTATTGGAGGGATGAGACACTATTCTTCTATTGGAGGGATGAGACACCATTCTTCTATTGGAGGGATGAGACACCGTTCTTCTATTGGAGGGATGAGACACCATTCATCTATTGGAGGGATGAGACACCATTCTTCTATTGGAGGGATGAGACACCATTCTTCTATTGGAGGGATGAGACACCATTCTATTGGAGGGATGAGACACTATTCTTCTATTGGAGGGATGAGACACCATTCTTCTATTGGAGGGATGAGACACCATTCTTCTATTGGAGGGATGAGACACCATTCTTCTATTGGAGGGATGAGACACCATTCTTCTATTGGAGGGATGAGACACCGTTCTTCTATTGGAGGGATGAGAAACCATTCTTCTATTGGAGGGATGAGACACCATTCTTCTATTGGAGGGATGAGACACCATTCTTCTATTGGAGGGATGAGACACCATTCTTCTATTGGAGGGATGAGACACCATTCTTCTATTGGAGGGATGAGACACCATTCTATTGGAGGGATGAGACACCATTATTCTATTGGAGGGATGAGACACTATTCTTCTATTGGAGGGATGAGACACCATTCTTCTATTGGAGGGATGAGACACCGTTCTTCTATTGGAGGGATGAGACACCATTCTTCTATTGGAGGGATGAGACACCATTCTTCTATTGGAGGGATGAGACATCATTCTATTGGAGGGATGTGACACCATTCTTCTATTGGAGGGATGTGACACCATTCTTCTATTGGAGGGATGAGACACCATTCTTCTATTGGAGGGATGAGACACCATTCTATTGGAGGGATGAGACACCATTCTATTGGAGGGATGAGACACCATTCTATTGGAGGGATGAGACACCATTCTATTGGAGGGATGAGACACCGTTCTATTGGAGGGATGTGACACCATTCTTCTATTGGAGGGATGTGACACCATTCTTCTATTGGAGGGATGAGACACCATTCTTCTATTGGAGGGATGAGACACCATTCTTCTATTGGAGGGATGAGACACCATTCTATTGGGGGGATGAGACACTATTCTTCTATTGGAGGGATGAGACACCATTCTTCTATTGGAGGGATGAGACACCATTCTATTGGAGGGATGAGACACCGTTCTTCTATCGGAGGGATGAGACACCATTCTATTGGAGGGATGAGACACTGTTCTGTTGGAGGGATGAGACACCATTCTTCTATAGGAGGGATGAGACACCATGCTATAGGAGGGATGAGACACCATTCTATTGGAGGGATGAGACACTATTCTTCTATCGGAGGGATGAGACATCATTCTTCTATTGGAGGGATGAGACACCATTCTTCTATTGGAGGGATGAGACACCATTCTTCTATTGGAGGGATGAGACACCGTTCTTCTATTGGAGGGATGAGACAACATTCTTCTATTGGAGGGATGAGACACCATTCTATTGGAGGGATGAGACACCGTTCTATTGGAGGGATGTGACACCATTCTTCTAATGGAGGGATGTGACACCATTCTATTGCAGGGATGAGACACCGTTCTATTGGAGGGATGTGACACCATTCTTCTATTGGAGGGAAGTGACACCATTCTTCTATTGGAGGGATGAGACACCATTCTTCTATTGGAGGGATGAGACACCATTCTTCTATTGGAGGGATGAGACACCATTCTATTGGAGGGATGAGACACTATTCTTCTATTGGAGGGATGACACACCATTATTCTATTGGAGGGATGAGACACTATTCTTCTATTGGAGGGATGAGACACCATTCTTCTATTGGAGGGATGAGACACCGTTCTTCTATTGGAGGGATGAGACACCATTCATCTATTGGAGGGATGAGACACCATTCTTCTATTGGAGGGATGAGACACCATTCTTCTATTGGAGGGATGAGACACCATTCTATTGGAGGGATGAGACACTATTCTTCTATTGGAGGGATGAGACACCATTCTTCTATTGGAGGGATGAGACACCATTCTTCTATTGGAGGGATGAGACACCATTCTTCTATTGGAGGGATGAGACACCGTTCTTCTATTGGAGGGATGAGACACCATTCTTCTATTGGAGGGATGAGACACCATTCTTCTATTGGAGGGATGAGACACCATTCTATTGGAGGGATTAGACACTATTCTTCTATTGGAGGGATGAGACACCATTCTTCTATTGGAGGGATGAGACACCGTTATTCTATTGGAGGGATGAGACACCGTTCTTCTATCGGAGGGATGAGACACCGTTCTGTTGGAGGGATGAGACACCGTTCTTCTATTGGAGGGATGAGACACCATTCTGTTGGAGGGATGAGACACCATTCTTCTATAGGAGGGACGAGACACCATTCTTCTATTGGAGGGATGAGACACCATTCTTCTATAGGAGGGATGAGACACCGTTCTGTTGGAGGGATGATACACCGTTCTTCTATTGGAGGGATGAGACACCATTCTGTTGGAGGGATGAGACACCATTCTTCTATTGGAGGGATGAGACACCATTCTTCTATTGGAGGGATGAGACACCATTCTATTGGAGGGATGAGACACCATTCTTCTATTGGAGGGATGAGACACCATTCTTCTATTGGAGGGATGAGACACCATTCTATTGGAAGGATGAGACACCGTTCTTCTATTGGAGGGATGAGACACCGTTATTCTATTGGAGGGATGAGACACCGTTCTTCTATCGGAGGGATGAGACACCATTCTTCTATAGGAGGGATGAGACACCATTCTTCTATTGGAGGGATGAGACACCATTCTTCTATAGGAGGGATGAGACACCGTTCTGTTGGAGGGATGAGACACCGTTCTTCTATTGGAGGGATGAGACACCATTCTGTTGGAGGGATGAGACACCATTCTTCTATTGGAGGGATGAGACACCATTCTTCTATCGGAGGGATGAGACACCATTCTATTGGAGGGATGAAACACCGTTCTGTTGGAGGGATGAGACACCATTCTTCTATAGGAGGGATGAGACACCATTCTATAGGAGGGATGAGACACCATTCTATTGGAGGCATGAGACACTATTCTTCTATCGGAGGGATGAGACACCATTCTTCTATTGGAGGGATGAGACACCATTCTGTTGGAGGGATGAGACACCATTCTTCTATTGGAGGGATGAGACACCATTCTTCTATTGGAGGGATGAGACACCATTCTATTGGAGGGATGAGACACCATTCTTCTATTGGAGGGATGAGACACCATTCTTCTATTGGAGGGATGAGACACCATTCTATTGGAAGGATGAGACACCGTTCTTCTATTGGAGGGATGAGACACCGTTATTCTATTGGAGGGATGAGACACCGTTCTTCTATCGGAGGGATGAGACACCATTCTTCTATAGGAGGGATGAGACACCATTCTTCTATTGGAGGGATGAGACACCATTCTTCTATAGGAGGGATGAGACACCGTTCTGTTGGAGGGATGAGACACCGTTCTTCTATTGGAGGGATGAGACACCATTCTGTTGGAGGGATGAGACACCATTCTTCTATTGGAGGGATGAGACACCATTCTTCTATCGGAGGGATGAGACACCATTCTATTAGAGGGATGACACACCGTTCTGTTGGAGGGATGAGACACCATTCTTCTATAGGAGGGATGAGACACCATTCTATAGGAGGGATGAGACACCATTCTATTGGAGGCATGAGACACTATTCTTCTATTGGAGGGATGAGACACCATTCTTCTATTGGAGGGATGAGACACCATTCTTCTATTGGAGGGATGAGACACCATTCTTCTATTGGAGGGATGAGACACCGTTCTTCTATTGGAGGGATGAGAAACCATTCTTCTATTGGAGGGATGAGACACCATTCTTCTATTGGAGGGATGAGACACCATTCTTCTATTGGAGGGATGAGACACCATTCTTCTATTGGATGGATGAGACACCATTCTTCTATTGGAGGGATGAGACACCATTCTTCTATTGGAGGGATGAGACACCATTCTATTGGAGGGATGAGACACCATTATTCTATTGGAGGGATGAGACACTATTCTTCTATTGGAGGGATGAGACACCATTCTTCTATTGGAGGGATGAGACACCATTCTTCTATTGGAGGGATGAGACACCATTCTTCTATTGGAGGGATGAGACACCATTCTTCTATAGGAGGGATGAGACACCGTTCTGTTGGAGGGATGAGACACCGTTCTTCTATTGGAGGGATGAGACACCATTCTGTTGGAGGGATGAGACACCATTCTTCTATTGGAGGGATGAGACACCATTCTTCTATTGGAGGGATGAGACACCATTCTTCTATTGGAGGGATGAGACACTATTCTTCTATTGGAGGGATGAGACACCATTCTATTGGAGGGATGAGACACCATTATTCTATTGGAGGGATGAGACACTATTCTTCTATTGGAGGGATGAGACACCATTCTTCTATTGGAGGGATGAGACACCATTCTTCTATTGGAGGGATGAGACACTATTCTTCTATTGGAGGGATGAGACACCATTCTTCTATTGGAGGGATGAGACACCATTCTTCTATTGGAGGGATGAGACACCATTCTTCTATTGGAGTGATGAGACACCATTCTATTGGAGGGATGAGACACCATTCTTCTATCGGAGGGATGAGACACCATTCTTCTATTGGAGGGATGAGACACCATTCTATTGGAGGGATGCGACACCGTTCTTCTATTGGAGGGATGAGACACCGTTATTCTATTGGAGGGATGAGACACCGTTCTTCTATCGGAGGGATGAGACACCATTCTTCTATAGGAGGGACGAGACACCATTCTTCTATTGGAGGGATGAGACACCATTCTTCTATAGGAGGGATGAGACACCGTTCTGTTGGAGGGATGAGACACTATTCTTCTATTGGAGAGATGAGACACCATTCTTCTATTGGAGGGATGAGACACTATTCTTCTATCGGAGGGATGAGACACCATTCTTCTATTGGAGGGTTGAGACACCATTCTTCTATTGGAGGGATGAGACACCATTCTTCTATTGGAGGGATGAGACATTATTCTTCTATTGGAGGGATGAGACACCATTCTTCTATTGGAGGGATGAGACACCATTCTTCTATTGAAGGGATGAGACACTATTCTTCTATTGGAGGGATGAGACACCATTCTTCTATTGGAGGGATGAGACACCATTCTTCTATTGGAGGGATGAGACACTATTCTTCTATTGGAGGGATGAGACACCATTCTTCTATTGGAGGGATGAGACACCATTCTTCTATTGGAGGGATGAGACACTATTCTTCTATTGGAGGGATGAGACACCATTCTTCTATTGGAGGGATGAGACACCATTCTTCTATTGGAGGGATGAGACACCATTCTTCTATTGGAGGGATGAGACACCATTCTTCTATAGGAGGGATGAGACACCGTTCTGTTGGAGGGATGAGACACCGTTCTTCTATTGGAGGGATGAGACACCATTCTGTTGGAGGGATGAGACACCATTCTTCTATTGGAGGGATGAGACACCATTCTTCTATTGGAGGGATGAGACACCATTCTTCTATTGGAGGGATGAGACACCGTTCTTCTATTGGAGGGATGAGACACCATTCTTCTATTGGAGGGATGAGACACCATTCTTCTATTGGAGGGATGAGACACCATTCTATTGGAGGGATTAGACACTATTCTTCTATTGGAGGGATGAGACACCATTCTTCTATTGGAGGGATGAGACACCGTTATTCTATTGGAGGGATGAGACACCGTTCTTCTATCGGAGGGATGAGACACCGTTCTGTTGGAGGGATGAGACACCGTTCTTCTATTGGAGGGATGAGACACCATTCTGTTGGAGGGATGAGACACCATTCTTCTATAGGAGGGACGAGACACCATTCTTCTATTGGAGGGATGAGACACCATTCTTCTATAGGAGGGATGAGACACCGTTCTGTTGGAGGGATGATACACCGTTCTTCTATTGGAGGGATGAGACACCATTCTGTTGGAGGGATGAGACACCATTCTTCTATTGGAGGGATGAGACACCATTCTTCTATTGGAGGGATGAGACACCATTCTATTGGAGGGATGAGACACCATTCTTCTATTGGAGGGATGAGACACCATTCTTCTATTGGAGGGATGAGACACCATTCTATTGGAAGGATGAGACACCGTTCTTCTATTGGAGGGATGAGACACCGTTATTCTATTGGAGGGATGAGACACCGTTCTTCTATCGGAGGGATGAGACACCATTCTTCTATAGGAGGGATGAGACACCATTCTTCTATTGGAGGGATGAGACACCATTCTTCTATAGGAGGGATGAGACACCGTTCTGTTGGAGGGATGAGACACCGTTCTTCTATTGGAGGGATGAGACACCATTCTGTTGGAGGGATGAGACACCATTCTTCTATTGGAGGGATGAGACACCATTCTTCTATCGGAGGGATGAGACACCATTCTATTGGAGGGATGACACACCGTTCTGTTGGAGGGATGAGACACCATTCTTCTATAGGAGGGATGAGACACCATTCTATAGGAGGGATGAGACACCATTCTATTGGAGGCATGAGACACTATTCTTCTATCGGAGGGATGAGACACCATTCTTCTATTGGAGGGATGAGACACCATTCTGTTGGAGGGATGAGACACCATTCTTCTATTGGAGGGATGAGACACCATTCTTCTATTGGAGGGATGAGACACCATTCTATTGGAGGGATGAGACACCATTCTTCTATTGGAGGGATGAGACACCATTCTTCTATTGGAGGGATGAGACACCATTCTATTGGAAGGATGAGACACCGTTCTTCTATTGGAGGGATGAGACACCGTTATTCTATTGGAGGGATGAGACACCGTTCTTCTATCGGAGGGATGAGACACCATTCTTCTATAGGAGGGATGAGACACCATTCTTCTATTGGAGGGATGAGACACCATTCTTCTATAGGAGGGATGAGACACCGTTCTGTTGGAGGGATGAGACACCGTTCTTCTATTGGAGGGATGAGACACCATTCTGTTGGAGGGATGAGACACCATTCTTCTATTGGAGGGATGAGACACCATTCTTCTATCGGAGGGATGAGACACCATTCTATTAGAGGGATGACACACCGTTCTGTTGGAGGGATGAGACACCATTCTTCTATAGGAGGGATGAGACACCATTCTATAGGAGGGATGAGACACCATTCTATTGGAGGCATGAGACACTATTCTTCTATTGGAGGGATGAGACACCATTCTTCTATTGGAGGGATGAGACACCATTCTATAGGAGGGATGAGACACCATTCTATTGGAGGCATGAGACACTATTCTTCTATTGGAGGGATGAGACACCATTCTTCTATTGGAGGGATGAGACACCATTCTTCTATTGGAGGGATGAGACACCATTCTTCTATTGGAGGGATGAGACACCGTTCTTCTATTGGAGGGATGAGAAACCATTCTTCTATTGGAGGGATGAGACACCATTCTTCTATTGGAGGGATGAGACACCATTCTTCTATTGGAGGGATGAGACACCATTCTGTTGGAGGGATGAGACACCATTCTTCTATTGGAGGGATGAGACACCATTCTTCTATTGGAGGGATGAGACACCATTCTATTGGAGGGATGAGACACCATTCTTCTATTGGAGGGATGAGACACCATTCTTCTATTGGAGGGATGAGACACCATTCTATTGGAAGGATGAGACACCGTTCTTCTATTGGAGGGATGAGACACCGTTATTCTATTGGAGGGATGAGACACCGTTCTTCTATCGGAGGGATGAGACACCATTCTTCTATAGGAGGGATGAGACACCATTCTTCTATTGGAGGGATGAGACACCATTCTTCTATAGGAGGGATGAGACACCGTTCTGTTGGAGGGATGAGACACCGTTCTTCTATTGGAGGGATGAGACACCATTCTGTTGGAGGGATGAGACACCATTCTTCTATTGGAGGGATGAGACACCATTCTTCTATCGGAGGGATGAGACACCATTCTATTAGAGGGATGACACACCGTTCTGTTGGAGGGATGAGACACCATTCTTCTATAGGAGGGATGAGACACCATTCTATAGGAGGGATGAGACACCATTCTATTGGAGGCATGAGACACTATTCTTCTATTGGAGGGATGAGACACCATTCTTCTATTGGAGGGATGAGACACCATTCTTCTATTGGAGGGATGAGACACCATTCTTCTATTGGAGGGATGAGACACCGTTCTTCTATTGGAGGGATGAGAAACCATTCTTCTATTGGAGGGATGAGACACCATTCTTCTATTGGAGGGATGAGACACCATTCTTCTATTGGAGGGATGAGACACCATTCTTCTATTGGAGGGATGAGACACTATTCTTCTATTGGAGGGATGAGACACCATTCTATTGGAGGGATGAGACACCATTATTCTATTGGAGGGATGAGACACTATTCTTCTATTGGAGGGATGAGACACCATTCTTCTATTGGAGGGATGAGACACCGTTCTATTGGAGGGATGAGACACTATTCTTCTATTGGAGGGATGAGACACCATTCTTCTATTGGAGGGATGAGACACCATTCTTCTATTGGAGGGATGAGACACCATTCTTCTATTGGAGTGATGAGACACCATTCTATTGGAGGGATGAGACACCATTCTTCTATCGGAGGGATGAGACACCATTCTTCTATTGGAGGGATGAGACACCATTCTATTGGAGGGATGCGACACCGTTCTTCTATTGGAGGGATGAGACACCGTTATTCTATTGGAGGGATGAGACACCGTTCTTCTATCGGAGGGATGAGACACCATTCTTCTATAGGAGGGACAAGACACCATTCTTCTATTGGAGGGATGAGACACCATTCTTCTATAGGAGGGATGAGACACCGTTCTGTTGGAGGGATGAGACACTATTCTTCTATTGGAGAGATGAGACACCATTCTTCTATTGGAGGGATGAGACACTATTCTTCTATCGGAGGGATGAGACACCATTCTTCTATTGGAGGGTTGAGACACCATTCTTCTATTGGAGGGATGAGACACCATTCTTCTATTGGAGGGATGAGACATTATTCTTCTATTGGAGGGATGAGACACCATTCTTCTATTGGAGGGATGAGACACCATTCTTCTATTGAAGGGATGAGACACTATTCTTCTATTGGAGGGATGAGACACCATTCTTCTATTGGAGGGATGAGACACCATTCTTCTATTGGAGGGATGAGACACTATTCTTCTATTGGAGGGATGAGACACCATTCTTCTATTGGAGGGATGAGACACCATTCTTCTATTGGAGGGATGAGACACTATTCTTCTATTGGAGGGATGAGACACCATTCTTCTATTGGAGGGATGAGACACCATTCTTCTATTGGAGGGATGAGACACCATTCTTCTATTGGAGGGATGAGACACCATTCTTCTATAGGAGGGATGAGACACCGTTCTGTTGGAGGGATGAGACACCGTTCTTCTATTGGAGGGATGAGACACCATTCTGTTGGAGGGATGAGACACCATTCTTCTATTGGAGGGATGAGACACCATTCTTCTATCGTAGGGATGAGACACCATTCTATTGGAGGGATGAGACACTGTTCTGTTGGAGGGATGAGACACTATTCTTCTATCGGAGGGATGAGACACTATTCTTCTATTGGAGAGATGAGACACCATTCTTCTATTGGAGGGATGAGACACCATTCTTCTATTGGAGGGATGAGACACCATTCTTCTATTGGAGGGATGAGACACCATTCTTCTATTGGAGGGATGAGACACTATTCTTCTATTGGAGGGATGAGACACTATTCTTCTATTGGAGGGATGAGACACCATTCTTCTATTGGAGGGATGAGACACCATTCTTCTATTGGAGGGATGAGACACCATTCTTCTATTGGAGGGATGAGACACCATTCTTCTATTGGAGGGATGAGACACCATTCTTCTATTGGAGGGATGAGACACCATTCTTCTATTGGAGGGATGAGACACCATTCTTCTATTGGAGGGATGAGACACCATTCTTCTATTGGAGGGATGAGACACCATTCTTTGGAGGGATGAGACACCATATTTCTATTGGAGGGATGAGACACCATTCTTCTATTGGAGGGATGAGACACCATTCTTCTATTGGAGGGATGAGACACCATTCTTCTATTGGAGGGATGAGACACCATTCTTCTATTGGAGGGATGAGACACCATTCTTCTATTGGAGGGATGAGACACCATTCTTTGGAGGGATGAGACACCATTGGAGGGATGAGACACCATTCTTCTATTGGAGGGATGAGACACCATTCTTCTATTGGAGGGATGAGACACCATTCTTCTATTGGAGGGATGAGACACCATTCTTCTATTGGAGGGATGAGACACCATTCTTCTATTGGAGGGATGAGACACCATTCTTCTATTGGAGGGATGAGACACCATTCTTCTATTGGAGTGATGAGACACCATTCTTCTATTGGAGGGATGAGACACCATTCTTCTATTGGAGGGATGAGACACTATTCTTCTATTGGAGGGATGAGACACCATTCTTCTATTGGAGGGATGAGACACCATTCTTCTATTGGAGGGATGAGACACCATTCTTCTATTGGAGGGATGAGACACCATTCTTCTATTGGAGGGATGAGACACCATTCTTCTATTGGAGGGATGAGACACCATTCTTCTATCGGAGGGATGAGACACCATTCTTCTATTGGAGGGATGAGACACCATTCTATTGGAGGGATGAGACACCATTCTTCTATTGGAGGGATGAGACACCGTTCTATTGGAGGGATGAGACACCATTCTTCTATTGGAGGGATGAGACACCGTTCTTCTATCGGAGGGATGAGACACCATTCTTCTATAGGAGGGACGAGACACCATTCTTCTATTGGAGGGATTAGACACCATTCTTCTATAGGAGGGATGAGACACCGTTCTGTTGGAGGGATGAGACACCGTTCTTCTATTGGAGGGATGAGACACCATTCTGTTGGAGGGATGAGACACCATTCTTCTATTGGAGGGATGAGACACCATTCTTCTATTGGAGGGATGAGACACCATTCTATTGGAGGGATGAGACACCGTTCTTCTATTGGAGGGATGAGACACCATTCTTCTATTGGAGGGATGAGACACCATTCTTCTAGTGGAGGGATGAGACACCATTCTATTGGAGGGATGAGACACCATTCTTCTATTGGAGGGATGAGACACCATTCTTCTATTGGAGGGATGAGACACCATTCTATTGGAGGGATGAGACACCATTATTCTATTGGAGGGATGAGACACTATTCTTCTATTGGAGGGATGAGACACCATTCTTCTATTGGAGGGATGAGACACCATTCTTCTATTGGAGGGATGAGACACCATTCTTCTATTGGAGGGATGAGACACCATTCTTCTATTGGAGGGATGAGACACCATTCTATTGGAGGGATGAGACATTCTATTCTTCTATTGGAGGGATGAGACACCATTCTTCTATTGGAGGGATTAGACACCATTCTTCTATTGGAGGGATGAGACACCGTTCTTCTATTGGAGGGATGAGACACCATTCTTCTATTGGAGTGATGAGACACCATTCTTCTATTGGAGGGATGAGACACCATTCTATTGGAGGGATGAGACACTATTCTTCTATTGGAGGGATGAGACACCATTCTATTGGAGGGATGCGACACCGTTCTTCTATTGGAGGGATGAGACACCGTTATTCTATTGGAGGGATGAGACACCGTTCTTCTATCGGAGGGATGAGACACCATTCTTCTATAGGAGGGACGAGACACCATTCTTCTATTGGAGGGATTAGACACCATTCTTCTATAGGAGGGATGAGACACCGTTCTGTTGGAGGGATGAGACACCGTTCTTCTATTGGAGGGATGAGACACCATTCTGTTGGAGGGATGAGACACCATTCTTCTATTGGAGGGATGAGACACCATTCTTCTATTGGAGGGATGAGACACCATTCTATTGGAGGGATGAGACACCATTCTTCTATTGGAGGGATGAGACACCATTCTTCTATTGGAGGGATGAGACACCATTCTATTGGAAGGATGAGACACCGTTCTTCTATTGGAGGGATGAGACACCGTTATTCTATTGGAGGGATGAGACACCGTTCTTCTATCGGAGGGATGAGCCACCATTCTTCTATAGGATGGACACCATTCTTCTATGAGACACCATTCTTCTATTGGAGGGATGAGACACCGTTCTGTTGGAGGGATGAGACACCGTTCTTCTATTGTTCTTCTATTGGAGGGATGAGACACCATTCTGTTGGAGGGATGAGACACCATTCTTCTATTGGAGGGATGAGACACCATTCTTCTATCGGAGGGATGAGACACCATTCTATTGGAGGGATGACACACCGTTCTGTTGGAGGGATGAGACACCATTCTTCTATAGGAGGGATGAGACACCATTCTATAGGAGGGATGAGACACCATTCTATTGGAGGCATGAGACACTATTCTTCTATCGGAGGGATGAGACACCATTCTTCTATTGGAGGGATGAGACACCATTCTTCTATTGGAGGGATGAGACACCATTCTTCTATTGGAGGGATGAGACACCATTCTTCTATTGGAGGGATGAGACACCATTCTATTGGATGAGACACCGTTGGAGGGATGAGACACCATTCTTCTATTGGAGGGATGAGACACCATTCCATTGGAGGGATGAGACACCATTCTTCTATTGGAGGGATGAGACACCATTCTTCTATTGGAGGGATGAGACACCATTCTATTGGAGGGATGAGACACCATTCTTCTATTGGAGGGATGAGACACCATTCTTCTATTGGAGGGATGAGACACCATTCTTCTATTGGAGGGATGAGACACCATTCTTCTATTGGAGGGATGAGACACCATTCTATTGGAGGGATGACCATTCTTCTATTGGAGGGATGAGACACCATTCTTCTATTGGAGGGATGGATGAGACACCATTCTTCTATTGGAGGGATGAGACACCATTCTTCTATTGGAGGGATGAGACACCATTCTTCTATTGGAGGGATGAGACACCATTCTTCTATGGAGGGATGAGACACCATTCTTCTATTGGAGGGATGAGACACCATTCTTCTATTGGAGGGATGAGACACCATTCACCATTCTATTGGAGGGATGAGACACCATTCTTCTATTGGAGGGATGAGACACCATTCTTCTATTGGAGGGATGAGACACCATTCTTCTATTGGAGGGATGAGACACCATTGGGAGGGATGAGACACCATTCTTCTATTGGAGGGATGAGACACCATTCTTCTATTGGAGGGATGAGACACCATTCTTTGGAGGGATGAGACACCATTCTATTGGAGGGATGAGACACCATTCTTCTATTGGAGGGATGAGACACCATTCTTCTATTGGAGGGATGAGACACATTCTATTGGAGGGATGAGACACCATTGGAGGGATGAGACACCATTCTTCTATTGGAGGGATGAGACACCATTCTTCTATTGGAGGGATGAGACACCATTCTTCTATTGGAGGGATGAGACACCATTCTTCTATTGGAGGGATGAGACACCATTCTTCTATTGGAGGGATGAGACACATTCTTCTATTGGAGGGATGAGACACCATTCTATTGGAGGGATGAGACACCATTCTTCTATTGGAGGGATGAGACACCATTCTTCTATTGGAGGGATGAGACACCATTCTTCTATTGGAGGGATGAGACACCATTCTTCTATTGGAGACACCATTCTTCTATTGAGGGATGAGACACCATTCTTCTATTGGAGGGATGAGACACCATTCTTCTATTGGAGGGATGAGACATTGGAGGGATGAGACACTATTCTTCTATTGGAGGGATGAGACACCATTCTTCTATTGGAGGGATGAGACACCATTCTTCTATTGGAGGGATGAGACACCATTCTTCTATTGGAGGGATGAGACACCATTCTATTGGAGGGATGAGACACCATTCTTCTATTGGAGGGATGAGACACCATTCTATTGGAGGGATGAGACACCATTCTATTGGAGGGATGAGACACCATTCTATTGGAGGGATGAGACACTATTCTTCTATTGGAGGGATGAGACACCATTCTTCTATTGGAGGGATGAGACACCATTCTTCTATTGGAGGGATGAGACACCATTCTTCTATTGGAGGGATGAGACACCATTCTTCTATCGGAGGGATGAGACACCGTTCTGTTGGAGGGATGAGACACCGTTCTTCTATTGGAGGGATGAGACACCATTCTGTTGGAGGGATGAGACACCATTCTTCTATTGGAGGGATGAGACACCATTCTTCTATTGGAGGGATGAGACACCATTCTTCTATAGGAGGGATGAGACACCATTCTGTATCGGAGGGATGAGACACCATTCTTCTAGGGATGAGGGATGAGACACCATTCTTCTATTGGAGGGATGAGACACCATTCTTCTGATTCTTCTATAGAGGGATGAGACACCATTCTTCTATTGGAGGGATGAGACACCATTCTTCTATTGGAGGGATGAGACACCATTCTTCTATTGGAGGGATGAGACACCATTCTTCTATTGGAGGGATGAGACACCATTCTATTGGAAGGATGAGACACCATTCTTCTATTGGAGGGATGAGGGATGAGACACCGTTCTTCTATTGAGACACCATTCTTCTATAGGAGGGATGAGACACCATTCTTCTATTGGAGGGATGAGACACCATTCTTCTATAGGAGGGATGAGACACCGTTCTGTTGGAGGGATGAGACACCGTTCTTCTATTGGAGGGATGAGACACCATTCTGTTGGAGGGATGAGACACCATTCTTCTATTGGAGGGATGAGACACCATTCTTCTATTGGAGGGATGAGACACCATTCTATTGGAGGGATGACACACCGTTCTGTTGGAGGGATGAGACACCATTCTTCTATTGGAGGGATGAGACACCATTCTTTGGAGGCATGAGACACTTGGAGGGATGAGACACCATTCTTCTATTGGAGGGATGAGACACCATTCTGAGGGATGAGACACCATTCTTCTATTGGAGGGATGAGACACCATTCTTCTATTGGAGGGATGAGACACCATTCTTCTATTGGAGGGATGAGACACCATTCTTCTATTGGAGGGATGAGACACCATTCTTCTATTGGAGGATGAGACACCGTTCTTCTATTGGAGGGATGAGACACCGTTCTTCTATTGGAGGGATGAGACACCGTTCTTTGGAGGATGAGACTATCGGAGGGATGAGACACCATTCTTCTATAGGAGGACACCATTCTTCTATTGGAGGGATGAGACACCATTCTTCTATTGGAGGGATGAGACACCATTCTTCTATTGGAGGGATGAGACACCATTCTGTTGGAGGGATGAGACACTTCTATTGTGAGACACCATTCTTCTATTGGAGGGATGAGACACCATTCTGTTGGAGGGATGAGACACCATTCTTCTATTGGAGGGATGAGACACCATTCTTCTATTGGAGGGATGAGACACCATTCTATTGGAGGGATGAGACACCATTCTTCTATTGGAGGGATGAGACACCATTCTTCTATTGGAGGGATGAGACACCATTCTTCTATTGGAGGGATGAGACACCATTCTTCTATTGGAAGGATGAGACACCGTTCTTCTATTGGAGGGATGAGACACCATTCTTCTATTGGAGGGATGAGACACCATTCTTCTATTGGAGGGATGAGACACCATTCTTCTATCGGAGGGAGGGATGAGACACCATTCTTCTATTGGAGGGATGAGACACCATTCTTCTATTGGAGGGATGAGACACCATTCTTCTATTGGAGGGATGAGACACCATTCTTCTATTGGAGGGATGAGACACCATTCTTCTATTGGAGGGATGAGACACCATTCTTCTATTGGAGGGATGAGACACCATTCTTCTATTGGAGGGATGAGACACCATTCTTCTATTGGAGGGATGAGACACCATTCTATTGGAGGGATGAGACACCATTCTTCTTGGAGGGATGAGACACCATTCTTCTATTGGAGGGATGAGACACCATTCTATAGGAGGGATGAGACACCATTCTATTGGAGGCATGAGACACTATTCTTCTATCGGAGGGATGAGACACCATTCTTCTATTGGAGGGATGAGACACCATTCTTCTATTGGAGGGATGATTCTTCTATTGGAGGGATGAGACACCATTCTTCTATTGGAGGGATGAGACACCATTCTTCTTGGATTGGAGGGATGAGACACCATTCTTCTATTGGAGGGATGAGACACCATTCTTCTATTGGAGGGATGAGACACCATTCTTCTATTGGAGGGATGAGACACCATTCTTCTATTGGAGGGATGAGACACCGTTATTCGAGGAGGGATGAGACACCATTCTTCTATCGGAGGGATGAGACACCATTCTTCTATTGGAGGGATGAGACACCATTCTTCTATTGGAGGGATGAGACACCATTCTTCTATGAGACACCGGAGGGATGAGACACCATTCTTCTATTGGAGGGATGAGACACCATTCTTCTATTGGAGGGATGAGACACCATTCTTCTATTGGAGGGATGAGACACCATTCTTCTATCGGAGGGATGAGACACCATTCTATTGGAGGGATGACACACCGTTCTGTTGGAGGGATGAGACACCATTCTTCTATAGGAGGGATGAGACACCATTCTATAGGATGGGATGAGACACCATTCTATTGGAGGGATGAGACACTATTCTTCTATTGGAGGGATGAGACACCTTCTATTGGAGGGATGAGACACCATTCTTCTATTGGAGGGATGAGACACCATTCTTCTATTGGAGGGATGAGACACCATTCTTCTATTGGAGGGATGAGACACCATTCTTCTATTGGAGGGATGAGACACCATTCTTCTATTCACCATTCTATTGGAGGGATGAGACACCATTCTTCTATTGGAGATGAGACACCATTCTTCTATTGGAGGGATGAGACACCATTCTTTCTATTGGAGGGATGAGACACCATTCTTCTATTGGAGGGAGACACCATTCTTCTATTGGAGGGATGAGACACCATTCTTCTATTGGAGGGATGAGACACCATTCTATTCTATTGAGGGATGAGACACCATTCTTCTATTGGAGGGATGAGACACCATTCTTCTATTGGAGGGATGAGACACCATTCTTCTATTGGAGGGATGAGACACTATTCTTCTATTGGAGGGATTCTTCTATTGGAGATGAGACACCATTCTTCTATTGGAGGGATGAGACACCATTCTTCTATTGGAGGGATGAGACACTATTGGAGGGATGAGACACCATTCTTCTATTGGAGGGATGAGACACCATTCTTCTATTGGAGGGATGAGACACCATTCTTCTATTGGAGGGATGAGACACCATTCTTCTATTGGAGGGATGAGACACCATTCTTCTATTGGAGGGATGAGACACCATTCTTTGGAGGGATGAGACACCATTCTCGGAGGGATGAGACACCATTCTTCTATTGGAGGGATGAGACACCATTCTATTGGAGGGATGAGACACCGACACCATTTGGAGGGATGCTTCTATTGGAGGGATGAGACACCGTTATTCTATTGGAGGGATGAGACACCGTTCTTCTATCGGAGGGATGAGACACCATTCTTCTATAGGAGGGACGAGACACCATTCTTCTATTGGAGGGATGAGACACCATTCTTCTATAGGAGGGATGAGACACCTGTTGGAGGGATGAGACACCGTTATTCTATTGGAGGGATGAGACACCATTCTATTGGAGGGATGAGACACCATTCTGTTGGAGGGATGAGACACCATTCTTCTATTGGAGGGATGAGACACCATTCTTCTATTGGAGGGATGAGACACCATTCTATTGGAGGGATGAGACACCATTCTTCTATTGGAGGGATGAGACACCATTCTTCTATTGGAGGGATGAGACACCATTCTATTGGAAGGATGAGACACCTTCTATTGGAGGGATTCTTCTATTGGAGGGATGAGACACCGTTATTCGATTGGAGGGATGAGACACCGTTCTTCTATCGGAGGGATGAGACACCATTCTTCTATAGGAGGGATGAGACACCATTCTTCTATTGGAGGGATGAGACACCATTCTTCTACAGGAGGGATGAGACACCGTTCTTCTACAGGAGGGATGAGACACCGTTCTTCTATTGGAGGGATGAGACACCATTCTGTTGGAGGGATGAGACACCATTCTTCTATTGGAGGGATGAGACACCATTCTTCTACCGGAGGGATGAGACACCATTCTATTGGAGGGATGACACAACGTTCTGTTGGAGGGATGAGACACCATTCTTCTATAGGAGGGATGAGACACCATTCTATAGGAGGGATGAGACACCATTCTATTGGAGGCATGAGACACTATTCTTCTATCGGAGGGATGAGACACCATTCTTCTATTGGAGGGATGAGACACCATTCTTCTATTGGAGGGATGAGACACCATTCTTCTATTGGAGGGATGAGACACCATTCTTCTATTGGAGGGATGAGACACTATTCTTCTATTGGAGGGATGAGACACCATTCTTCTATTGGAGGGATGAGACACCATTCTTCTATTGGAGGGATGAGACACCATTCTTCTATTGGAGGGATGAGACACCATTCTTCTATAGGAGGGATGAGACACCATTCTTCTATGGAGGGATGAGACACCGTTCTTCTATTGGAGGGATGAGACACCATTCTTCTATTGGAGGGATGAGACACCATTCTTCTATTGGAGGGATGAGACACCATTCTTCTATTGGAGGGATGAGACACCATTCTTCTATTGGAGGGATGAGACACTGTTCTATTGGAGGGATGAGACACCGTTCTATTGGAGGGATGAGACATTCTTCTATAGGAGGGATGAGACACCATTCTATAGGAGGGATGAGACACCATTCTATTGGAGGGATGAGACACTATTCTTCTATCGGAGGGATGAGACACTATTCTTCTATTGGAGAGATGAGACACCATTCTTCTATTGGAGGGATGAGACACCATTCTTCTATTGGAGGGATGAGACACCATTCTTCTATTGGAGGGATGAGACACCATTCTATTGGAGGGATGAGACACTATTCTTCTATTGGAGGGATGAGACACCATTCTTCTATCGGAGGGATGAGACACCATTCTATTGGAGGGATGACACAACGTTCTGTTGGAGGGATGAGACACCATTCTTCTATAGGAGGGATGAGACACCATTCTATAGGAGGGATGAGACACCATTCTATTGGAGGCATGAGACACTATTCTTCTATCGGAGGGATGAGACACCATTCTTCTATTGGAGGGATGAGACACCATTCTTCTATTGGAGGGATGAGACACCATTCTTCTATTGGAGGGATGAGACACCGTTCTTCTATTGGAGGGATGAGAAACCATTCTTCTATTGGAGGGATGAGACACCATTCTTCTATTGGAGGGATGAGACACCATTCTTCTATTGGAGGGATGAGACACCATTCTTCTATTGGAGAGATGAGACACTATTCTTCTATTGGAGAGATGAGACACCATTCTTCTATTGGAGGGATGAGACACTATTCTTCTATGAGACACCATTCTTCTATTGGAGGGATGAGACACCATTCTTCTATTGGAGGGATGGTTCTGTTGAGACACCATTCTTCTATTGGAGGGATGAGACACCATTCTTCTATTGGAGGGATGAGACACCATTCTATTGGAGGGATGACACACCTTCTGTTGGAGGGATGAGACACCATTCTTCTATAGGAGGGATGAGACACCATTCTATAGGAGGGATGAGACACCATTCTATTGGAGGCATGAGACACTATTCTTCTATTGGAGGGATGAGACACCATTCTTCTATTGGAGGGATGAGACACCATTCTTCTATTGGAGGGATGAGACACCATTCTTCTATTGGAGGGATGAGACACCATTCTTCTATTGGAGGGATGAGAAACCATTCTTCTATTGGAGGGATGAGACACCATTCTTCTATTGGAGGGATGAGACACCATTCTTCTATTGGAGGGATGAGACACCATTCTTCTATTGGAGGGATGAGACACCATTCTTCTATTGGAGGGATGAGACACCATTCTATTGGAGGGATGAGACACCATTCTTCTATTGGAGGGATGAGACACCTTCTATTGGAGGGATGAGACACCATTCTTCTATTGGAGGGATGAGACACCGTTCTATTCACTATTCTTCTATTGGAGGGATGAGACACCATTCTTCTATTGGAGGGATGAGACACTTCTATTGTTCTTCTATTGGAGGGATGAGACACCATTCTTCTATTGGAGGGATGAGACACCATTCTTCTATTGGAGGGATGAGACACCATTCTATTGGAGGGATGTGACACCGTTCTTCTATTGGAGGGATGAGACACCGTTATTCTATTGGAGGGATGAGACACCATTCTTCTATTCTGAGACACCATTCTTCTATTGGAGGGATGAGACACCATTCTTCTATTGGAGGGATGAGACACCATTCTGTTGGAGGGATGAGACACCATTCTTCTATTGGAGGGATGAGACACCATTCTTCTATTGGAGGGATGAGACACCATTCTATTGGAGGGATGAGACACCATTCTTCTATTGGAGGGATGAGACACCATTCTTCTATTGGAGGGATGAGACACCATTCTTCTATTGGAGGGATGAGACACCATTCTTCTATTGGAGGGATGAGACACCGTTATTCGATTGGAGGGATGAGACACCGTTCTTCTATTGGAGGGATGAGACACCATTCTTCTATAGGAGGGATGAGACACCATTCTTCTATTGGAGGGATGAGACACCATTCTTCTATTGGAGGGATGAGACACCGTTCTTCTGGAGGGATGAGACACCATTCTTCTATTGGAGGGATGAGACACCATTCTTCTATTGGAGGGATGAGACACCATTCTTCTATTGGAGGGATGAGACACCATTCTTCTATTGGAGGGATGAGACACCATTCTTCTATTGGAGGGATGAGACACCGTTCTTCTAGGGATGAGACACCATTCTTCTATAGGAGGGATGAGACACCATTCTTCTATAGGAGGGATGAGACACCATTCTATTGAGGGATGAGACACCATTCTTCTATCGGAGGGATGAGACACACCATTCTTTGGAGGGATGAGACACCATTCTTCTATTGGAGGGATGAGACACCATTCTATTGGAGGGATGAGACAACATTCTTCTATTGGAGGGATGAGACACCATTCTTCTATCTGAGACACCATTCTTCTATTGGAGGGATGAGACACCATTCTTCTATTGGAGGGATGAGACACTTTCTTCTATTGGAGGGATGAGACACCATTCTTCTATTGGAGGGATGAGACACCATTCTTCTATTGGAGGGATGAGACACCATTCTTCTATTGGAGGACACCATTCTTCTATTGATGAGACACCATTCTTCTGATTGGAGGGATGAGACACCATTCTTCTATTGGAGGGATGAGACACCATTCTTCTATTGGAGGGATGAGACACCATTCTTCTATTGGAGGGAGATGAGACACTATTCTTCTATTGGAGGGATGAGACACCATTCTTCTATTGGAGGGATGAGACACCATTCTTCTATTGGAGGGATGAGACACCATTCTTCTATTGGAGGGATGAGACACCATTCTTCTATTGGAGGGATGAGACACCATTCTTCTATTGGAGGGATGAGACACCATTCTTCTATTGGAGGGATGAGACACCATTCTTCTATTGGAGGGATGAGACACCATTCTTCTACTTCTATTGGAGGGATGAGACACCATTCTATTGGAGGGATGAGACACCATTCTTCTATTGGAGGGATGAGACACCATTCTTCTATTGGAGGGATGAGACACCATTCTTCTATTGGAGGGATGAGACACCATTCTTCTATTGGAGGGATGATGAGACACTTCTTCTGTTGGAGGGATGAGACACCATTCTTCTATAGGAGGGATGAGACACCATTCTATAGGAGGGATGAGACACCATTCTATTGGAGGGATGAGACACCATTCTTCTATCGGAGGGATGAGACACTTCTATTCTTCTATTGGAGAGATGAGACACCATTCTTCTATTGGAGGGATGAGACACCATTCTTCTATTGGAGGGATGAGACACCATTCTTCTATTGGAGGGATGAGACACCATTCTATTGGAGGGATGAGAGACACTATTCTTCTATTGGAGGGATGAGACACCATTCTTCTATTGGAGGGATGAGACACCATTCTTCTATTGGAGGGATGAGACACCGTTCTTCTATTGGAGGGATGAGACACCATTCTTCTATTGGAGGGATGAGACACCATTCTTCTATTCTTTCTATTGGAGGGATGAGACACCATTCTGTTGGAGGGATGAGACACCATTCTTCTATTGGAGGGATGAGACACCATTCTTCTATCGTAGGGATGAGACACCATTCTATTGGAGGGATGAGACACTGTTCTGTTGGAGGGATGAGACACCATTCTTCTATAGGAGGGATGAGACACCATTCTATAGGAGGGATGAGACACCATTCTATTGGAGGGATGAGACACTATTCTTCTATCGGAGGGATGAGACACTATTCTTCTATTGGAGAGATGAGACACCATTCTTCTATTGGAGGGATGAGACACCATTCTTCTATTGGAGGGATGAGACACCATTCTTCTATTGGAGGGATGAGACACCATTCTATTGGAGGGATGAGACACTATTCTTCTATTGGAGGGATGAGACACCATTCTTCTATCGGAGGGATGAGACACCATTCTATTGGAGGGATGACACAACGTTCTGTTGGAGGGATGAGACACCATTCTTCTATAGGAGGGATGAGACACCATTCTATAGGAGGGATGAGACACCATTCTATTGGAGGCATGAGACACTATTCTTCTATCGGAGGGATGAGACACCATTCTTCTATTGGAGGGATGAGACACCATTCTTCTATTGGAGGGATGAGACACCATTCTTCTATTGGAGGGATGAGACACCGTTCTTCTATTGGAGGGATGAGAAACCATTCTTCTATTGGAGGGATGAGACACCATTCTTCTATTGGAGGGATGAGACACCATTCTTCTATTGGAGGGATGAGACACCATTCTTCTATTGGAGAGATGAGACACTATTCTTCTATTGGAGAGATGAGACACCATTCTTCTATTGGAGGGATGAGACACTATTCTTCTATCGGAGGGATGAGACACCATTCTTCTATTGGAGGGTTGAGACACCATTCTTCTATTGGAGGGATGAGACACCATTCTTCTATCGGAGGGATGAGACACCATTCTATTAGAGGGATGACACACCGTTCTGTTGGAGGGATGAGACACCATTCTTCTATAGGAGGGATGAGACACCATTCTATAGGAGGGATGAGACACCATTCTATTGGAGGCATGAGACACTATTCTTCTATTGGAGGGATGAGACACCATTCTTCTATTGGAGGGATGAGACACCATTCTTCTATTGGAGGGATGAGACACCATTCTTCTATTGGAGGGATGAGACACCGTTCTTCTATTGGAGGGATGAGAAACCATTCTTCTATTGGAGGGATGAGACACCATTCTTCTATTGGAGGGATGAGACACCATTCTTCTATTGGAGGGATGAGACACCATTCTTCTATTGGAGGGATGAGACACTATTCTTCTATTGGAGGGATGAGACACCATTCTATTGGAGGGATGAGACACCATTATTCTATTGGAGGGATGAGACACTATTCTTCTATTGGAGGGATGAGACACCATTCTTCTATTGGAGGGATGAGACACCGTTCTATTGGAGGGATGAGACACTATTCTTCTATTGGAGGGATGAGACACCATTCTTCTATTGGAGGGATGAGACACCATTCTTCTATTGGAGGGATGAGACACCATTCTTCTATTGGAGTGATGAGACACCATTCTATTGGAGGGATGAGACACCATTCTTCTATCGGAGGGATGAGACACCATTCTTCTATTGGAGGGATGAGACACCATTCTATTGGAGGGATGTGACACCGTTCTTCTATTGGAGGGATGAGACACCGTTATTCTATTGGAGGGATGAGACACCGTTCTTCTATCGGAGGGATGAGACACCATTCTTCTATAGGAGGGATGAGACACCGTTCTGTTGGAGGGATGAGACACCGTTCTTCTATTGGAGGGATGAGACACCATTCTGTTGGAGGGATGAGACACCATTCTTCTATTGGAGGGATGAGACACCATTCTTCTATTGGAGGGATGAGACACCATTCTATTGGAGGGATGAGACACCATTCTTCTATTGGAGGGATGAGACACCATTCTTCTATTGGAGGGATGAGACACCATTCTATTGGAAGGATGAGACACCGTTCTTCTATTGGAGGGATGAGACACCGTTATTCGATTGGAGGGATGAGACACCGTTCTTCTATCGGAGGGATGAGACACCATTCTTCTATAGGAGGGATGAGACACCATTCTTCTATTGGAGGGATGAGACACCATTCTTCTACAGGAGGGATGAGACACCGTTCTTCTACAGGAGGGATGAGACACCGTTCTTCTATTGGAGGGATGAGACACCATTCTGTTGGAGGGATGAGACACCATTCTTCTATTGGAGGGATGAGACACCATTCTTTGGAGGGATGACACCGGAGGGATGAGACACCATTCTATTGGAGGGATGACACAATTCTGTTGGAGGGATGAGACACCATTCTTCTATAGGAGGGATGAGACACCATTCTATAGGAGGGATGAGACACCATTCTATTGGAGGCATGAGACACTATTCTTCTATCGGAGGGATGAGACACCATTCTTCTATTGGAGGGATGAGACACCATTCTTCTATTGGAGGGATGAGACACCATTCTTCTATTGGAGGGATGAGACACCATTCTTCTATTGGAGGGATGAGAAACCATTCTTCTATTGGAGGGATGAGACACCATTCTTCTATTGGATTGGAGGGATGAGACACCATTCTTCTATTGGAGGGATGAGACACCATTCTTCTATTGGAGGGATGAGACACTATTCTTCTATTGGATCGGAGGGATGAGACACCATTCTTCTATTGGAGGGATGAGACACCATTCTTCTATTGGAGGGATGAGACACCATTCTTCTATTGGAGGGATGAGACATTATTCTTCTATTGGAGGGATGAGACACCATTCTTCTATTGGAGGGATGAGACACCATTCTTCTATTGAAGGGATGAGACACTATTCTTCTATTGGAGGGATGAGACACCATTCTTCTATTGGAGGGATGAGACACCATTCTTCTATTGGAGGGATGAGACACTATTCTTCTATTGGAGGGATGAGACACCATTCTTCTATTGGAGGGATGAGACACCATTCTTCTATTGGAGGGATGAGACACCATTCTTCTATTGGAGGGATGAGACACCATTCTTCTATTGGAGGGATGAGACACCATTCTTCTATTGGAGGGATGAGACACCATTCTTCTATTGGAGGGATGAGACACCATTCTTCTATAGGAGGGATGAGACACCGTTCTGTTGGAGGGATGAGACACCGGATTGGAGGGATGAGACACCATTCTGTTGGAGGGATGAGACACCATTCTTCTATTGGAGGGATGAGACACCATTCTTCTATCGTAGGGATGAGACACCATTCTATTGGAGGGATGAGACACTGTTCTGTTGGAGGGATGAGACACCATTCTTCTATAGGAGGGATGAGACACCATTCTATAGGAGGGATGAGACACCATTCTATTGGAGGGATGAGACACTATTCTTCTATCGGAGGGATGAGACACTATTCTTCTATTGGAGAGATGAGACACCATTCTTCTATTGGAGGGATGAGACACCATTCTTCTATTGGAGGGATGAGACACCATTCTTCTATTGGAGGGATGAGACACCATTCTATTGGAGGGATGAGACACTATTCTTCTATCGGAGGGATGAGACATCATTCTTCTATTGGAGGGTTGAGACACCATTCTTCTATTGGAGGGATGAGACACCGTTCTTCTATTGGAGGGATGAGACACCATTCTTCTATTGGAGGGATGAGACACCGTTCTTCTATTGGAGGGATGAGACAACATTCTTCTATTGGAAGGATGAGACACCATTCTTCTATTGGAGGGATGAGACACTATTCTTCTATTGGAGGGATGAGACACCATTCTTCTATTGGAGGGATGAGACACTATTCTTCTATTGGAGGGATGAGACACTATTCTTCTATTGGAGGGATGAGACACCATTCTTCTATTGGAGGGATGAGACACTATTCTTCTATTGGAGGGATGAGACACCATTCTTCTATTGGAGGGATGAGACACCGTTCTTCTATTGGAGGGATGAGACACCATTCTTCTATTGGAGGGATGAGACACCATTCTTCTATTGGAGGGATGAGACACCATTCTTCTATTGGAGGGATGAGACACCATTCTATTGGAGGGATGAGACACCATTCTTCTATTGGAGGGATGAGACACCATTCTTCTATTGGAGGGATGAGACACCATTCTATTGGAGGGATGAGACACCATTATTCTATTGGAGGGATGAGACACTATTCTTCTATTGGAGGGATGAGACACCATTCTTCTATTGGAGGGATGAGACACCGTTCTTCTATTGGAGGGATGAGACACCATTCTTCTATTGGAGGGATGAGACACCATTCTTCTATTGGAGGGATGAGACACCATTCTATTGGAGGGATGAGACACTATTCTTCTATTGGAGGGATGAGACACCATTCTTCTATTGGAGGGATGAGACACCATTCTTCTATTGGAGGGATGAGACACCGTTCTTCTATTGGAGGGATGAGACACCATTCTTCTATTGGAGGGATGAGACACCATTCTTCTATTGGAGGGATGAGACACCATTCTATTGGAGGGATGAGACACTATTCTTCTATTGGAGTGATGAGACACCATTCTATTGGAGGGATGAGACACCATTCTTCTATCGGAGGGATGAGACACCATTCTTCTATTGGAGGGATGAGACACCATTCTATTGGAGGGATGCGACACCGTTCTTCTATTGGAGGGATGAGACACCGTTATTCTATTGGAGGGATGAGACACCGTTCTTCTATCGGAGGGATGAGACACCATTCTTCTATAGGAGGGACGAGACACCATTCTTCTATTGGAGGGATTAGACACCATTCTTCTATAGGAGGGATGAGACACCGTTCTGTTGGAGGGATGAGACACCGTTCTTCTATTGGAGGGATGAGACACCATTCTGTTGGAGGGATGAGACACCATTCTTCTATTGGAGGGATGAGACACCATTCTTCTATTGGAGGGATGAGACACCATTCTATTGGAGGGATGAGACACACGTTCTTCTATTGGAGGGATGAGACACCATTCTTCTATTGGAGGGATGAGACACCATTCTTCTATTGGAGGGATGAGACACCATTCTATTGGAGGGATGAGACACCATTCTTCTATTGGAGGGATGAGACACCATTCTTCTATTGGAGGGATGAGACACCATTCTATTGGAGGGATGAGACACCATTATTCTATTGGAGGGATGAGACACTATTCTTCTATTGGAGGGATGAGACACCATTCTTCTATTGGAGGGATGAGACACCGTTCTTCTATTGGAGGGATGAGACACCATTCTTCTATTGGAGGGATGAGACACCATTCTTCTATTGGAGGGATGAGACACCATTCTATTGGAGGGATGAGACACTATTCTTCTATTGGAGGGATGAGACACCATTCTTCTATTGGAGGGATGAGACACCATTCTTCTATTGGAGGGATGAGACACCGTTCTTCTATTGGAGGGATGAGACACCATTCTTCTATTGGAGGGATGAGACACCATTCTTCTATTGGAGGGATGAGACACCATTCTATTGGAGGGATGAGACACTATTCTTCTATTGGAGGGATGAGACACCATTCTATTGGAGGGATGAGACACCATTCTTCTATTGGAGGGATGAGACACCATTCTTCTATTGGAGTGATGAGACACCATTCTATTGGAGGGATGAGACACCATTCTTCTATCGGAGGGATGAGACACCATTCTTCTATTGGAGGGATGAGACACCATTCTATTGGAGGGATGCGACACCGTTCTTCTATTGGAGGGATGAGACACCGTTATTCTATTGGAGGGATGAGACACCGTTCTTCTATCGGAGGGATGAGACACCATTCTTCTATAGGAGGGACGAGACACCATTCTTCTATTGGAGGGATTAGACACCATTCTTCTATAGGAGGGATGAGACACCGTTCTGTTGGAGGGATGAGACACCGTTCTTCTATTGGAGGGATGAGACACCATTCTGTTGGAGGGATGAGACACCATTCTTCTATTGGAGGGATGAGACACCATTCTTCTATTGGAGGGATGAGACACCATTCTATTGGAGGGATGAGACACCATTCTTCTATTGGAGGGATGAGACACCATTCTTCTATTGGAGGGATGAGACACCATTCTATTGGAAGGATGAGACACCGTTCTTCTATTGGAGGGATGAGACACCGTTATTCTATTGGAGGGATGAGACACCGTTCTTCTATCGGAGGGATGAGCCACCATTCTTCTATAGGAGGGATGAGACACCATTCTTCTATTGGAGGGATGAGACACCGTTCTGTTGGAGGGATGAGACACCGTTCTTCTATTGGAGGGATGAGACACCATTCTGTTGGAGGGATGAGACACCATTCTTCTATTGGAGGGATGAGACACCATTCTTCTATCGGAGGGATGAGACACCATTCTATTGGAGGGATGACACACCGTTCTGTTGGAGGGATGAGACACCATTCTTCTATAGGAGGGATGAGACACCATTCTATAGGAGGGATGAGACACCATTCTATTGGAGGCATGAGACACTATTCTTCTATCGGAGGGATGAGACACCATTCTTCTATTGGAGGGATGAGACACCATTCTTCTATTGGAGGGATGAGACACCGTTCTTCTATTGGAGGGATGAGAAACCATTCTTCTATTGGAGGGATGAGACACCATTCTTCTATTGGAGGGATGAGACACCATTCTTCTATTGGAGGGATGAGACACCATTCTTCTATTGGAGGGATGAGACACTATTCTTCTATTGGAGAGATGAGACACCATTCTTCTATTGGAGGGATGAGACACTATTCTTCTATCGGAGGGATGAGACACCATTATTCTATTGGAGGGTTGAGACACCATTCTTCTATTGGAGGGATGAGACACCATTCTTCTATTGGAGGGATGAGACATTATTATTCTATTGGAGGAATGAGACACCATTCTTCTATTGGAGGGATGAGACACCATTCTTCTATTGAAGGGATGAGACACTATTCTTCTATTGGAGGGATGAGACACCATTCTTCTATTGGAGGGATGAGACACCATTCTTCTATTGGAGGGATGAGACACTATTCTTCTATTGGAGGGATGAGACACCATTCTTCTATTGGAGGGATGAGACACCATTCTTCTATTGGAGGGATGAGACACTATTCTTCTATTGGAGGGATGAGACACCATTCTTCTATTGGAGGGATGAGACACCATTCTTCTATTGGAGGGATGAGACACCATTCTTCTATTGGAGGGATGAGACACCATTCTTCTATAGGAGGGATGAGACACCGTTCTGTTGGAGGGATGAGACACCGTTCTTCTATTGGAGGGATGAGACACCATTCTGTTGGAGGGATGAGACACCATTCTTCTATCGGAGGGATGAGACACCATTCTATTGGAGGGATGAGACACTGTTCTGTTGGAGGGATGAGACACCATTCTTCTATAGGAGGGATGAGACACCATTCTATAGGAGGGATGAGACACCATTCTATTGGAGGGATGAGACACTATTCTTCTATCGGAGGGATGAGACACTATTCTTCTATTGGAGAGATGAGACACCATTCTTCTATTGGAGGGATGAGACACCATTCTTCTATTGGAGGGATGAGACACCATTCTTCTATTGGAGGGATGAGACACCATTCTATTGGAGGGATGAGACACTATTCTTCTATCGGAGGGATGAGACATCATTCTTCTATTGGAGGGTTGAGACACCATTCTTCTATTGGAGGGATGAGACACCATTCTTCTATTGGAGGGATGAGACACCGTTCTTCTATTGGAGGGATGAGACAACATTCTTCTATTGGAGGGATGAGACACCATTCTTCTATTGGAGGGATGAGACACTATTCTTCTATTGGAGGGATGAGACACCATTCTTCTATTGGAGGGATGAGACACTATTCTTCTATTGGAGGGATGAGACACCATTCTTCTATTGGAGGGATGAGACACCGTTCTTCTATTGGAGGGATGAGACACAATTCTTCTATTGGAGGGATGAGACACCATTCTTCTATTGGAGGGATGAGACACCATTCTATTGGAGGGATGAGACACCATTCTTCTATTGGAGGGATGAGACACCATTCTTCTATTGGAGGGATGAGACACCATTCTATTGGAGGGATGAGACACCGTTCTTCTATTGGAGGGATGAGACACCGTTATTCTATTGGAGGGATGAGACACCGTTCTTCTATCGGAGGGATGAGACACCATTCTTCTATAGGATGGATGAGACACCATTCTTCTATTGGAGGGATGAGACACCATTCTTCTATAGGAGGGATGAGACACCGTTCTGTTGGAGGGATGAGACACCGTTCTTCTATTGGAGGGATGAGACACCATTCTGTTGGAGGGATGAGACACCATTCTTCTATTGGAGGGATGAGACACCATTCTTCTATCGGAGGGATGAGACACCATTCTATTGGAGGGATGACACACCGTTCTGTTGGAGGGATGAGACACCATTCTTCTATAGGAGGGATGAGACACCATTCTATAGGAGGGATGAGACACCATTCTATTGGAGGCATGAGACACTATTCTTCTATCGGAGGGATGAGACACCATTCTTCTATTGGAGGGATGAGACACCATTCTTCTATTGGAGGGATGAGACACCATTCTTCTATTGGAGGGATGAGACACCGTTCTTCTATTGGAGGGATGAGAAACCATTCTTCTATTGGAGGGATGAGACACCATTCTTCTATTGGAGGGATGAGACACCATTCTTCTATTGGAGGGATGAGACACCATTCTTCTATTGGAGGGATGAGACACTATTCTTCTATTGGAGAGATGAGACACCATTCTTCTATTGGAGGGATGAGACACTATTCTTCTATCGGAGGGATGAGACACCATTCTTCTATTGGAGGGATGAGACACCATTCTTCTATTGGAGGGATGAGACATTATTCTTCTATTGGAGGGATGAGACACCATTCTTCTATCGGAGGGATGAGACACCATTCTTCTATTGAAGGGATGAGACACTATTCTTCTATTGGAGGGATGAGACACCATTCTTCTATTGGAGGGATGAGACACCATTCTTCTATTGGAGGGATGAGACACTATTCTTCTATTGGAGGGATGAGACACCATTCTTCTATTGGAGGGATGAGACACCTTCTTCTATTGTAGGGATGATACACTATTCTTCTATTGGAGGGATGAGACACCATTCTTCTATTGGAGGGATGAGACACCATTCTTCTATTGGAGGGATGAGACACCATTCTTCTATTGGAGGGATGAGACACCATTCTTCTATTGGAGGGATGAGACACCATTCTTCTTTTGGAGGGATGAGACACCATGTTTTGTTGATGTTGATAGAAAACGTTCCAGAATCTCCTGGAAGTGTTATTTAGGTTGAGATCAGAATCTCCCATAAAGGGTTCAACTGGGTTGAGATCAGAATCTCCCATAAGGGTTCAATTGGGTTGAGACCAGAATCTCCCATAAGGGTTCAATTGGGTTGAGACCAGAATCTCCCATAAGGGTTCAATTGGGTTGAGATCAGAATCTCCCATAAGGGTTCAATTGGGTTGAGACCAGAATCTCCCATAAGGGTTCAATTGGGTTGAGACCAGAATCTCCCATAAGGGTTCAATTGGGTTGAGATCAGAATCTCCCCTAAGGGTTCAATTGGGTTGAGACCAGAATCTCCCATAAGGGTTCAATTGGGTTGAGACCAGAATCTCCCATAAGGGTTCAATTGGGTTGAGACCAGAATCTCCCATAAGGGTTCAATTGGGTTGAGACCAGAATCTCCCAGAAGTATTATTTAGGTTGAGATCTGGTGACTGAGACGGCCGTGGCCTATGGTTTACATTGTTTTCATGCTCATCAAACCATTCAGGGACCACTTGTGCTCTGTGGATGGGGGCATTGTCATCCTATGGGGGCATAGCCATGGTAGCCAAAAGAATGGCCCCCAGGAACCACACCTGTGTGGAAGCACCTGCTTTCAATGTACTTTGTTAACCTCATTTACTCAAGTGTTTCCATTATTTTGGCAGTTACCTGTATATGGATCACTTTTGGGCAGGAAGACTTAATGTGAACCTCCGCTGAACAGGTTAAAGCTACTAGAGTCACTGTGCAACTCAAGCCAATTAAGTTACACTCATTACAAGTGTTTGATGTGCAGTGGTTAGTGAATGTAGCGGATGGGTACATTTCTTACTTAGTCACAGCTGCCCTCTAGTGGAACAACTTCAACATTACACATAATGTCGCTACGCTGCAGCTTCCTGTCTCCTCTACTGAAGACATGCCTGCAGCTTCCTGTCCCCTCTACTGAAGACATGCCTGCAGCTTCCTGTCTCCTCTACTGAATACATACCTGCAGCTTTCTGTCCCCTCTACTGAAGACATGCCTGCAGCTTCCTGTCCCCTCTACTGAAGACATACCTGCAGCTTCCTGTCTCCTCTACTGAAGACATGCCTGCAGCTTCCTGTCCCCTCTACTGAAGACATGCCTGCAGCTTCCTGTCTCCTCTACTGAAGACATACCTGCAGCTTCCTGTCCCCTCTACTGAAGACATGCCTGCAGCTTCCTGTCCCCGCTACTGAAGACATACCTGCAGCTTCCTGTCCCCTCTACTGAAGACATGCCTGCAGCTTCCTGTCTCCTCTACTGAAGACATGCCTGCAGCTTCCTGTCTCCTATCAACTTGTTACAGAGAGAATCACACACATTTTCTTGGTCTGACTTTAGACTTGGCGGCGACGTTGTGACCGAACACTGAGCCAATCACGGCGCAGCGCTTCGTATTTCCTGCCGGCTTGCTTGTTTTTTTCTGTTTTGTCCTCTGTTATGTGAGTGACATCAACATAATTCACTAAACGCCAGCAGAGTGGAAGACACTCCAATGACTTCACTGTGTGTGAGGATCAATCATTGATCCCATGTCGATTAGTAGATAGAGTCAAGGTGAAGGTCAACAACACCTCTGAGTTGGGTTTAGTGGTTCTGATGCAGACAGATGTGGTGCAGCAGCTTCCTGTCCTCTCTACTGAAGACATGCCTGCAGCTTCCTGTCCCCTCTACTGAAGACATACCTGCAGCTTCCTGTCCCCTCTACTGAAGACATGCCTGCAGCTTCCTGTCCCCTCTACTGAAGACAAACCTGCAGCTTCCTGTCCCCTCTACTGAAGACATGCCTGCAGCTTCCTGTCTCCTCTACTGAAGACATGCCTGCAGCTTCCTGTCCCCTCTACTGAAGACATGCCTGCAGCTTCCTGTCCCCTCTACTGAAGACATGCCTGCAGCTTCCTGTCTCCTCTACTGAAGACATACCTGCAGCTTCCTGTCCCCTCTACTGAAGACAAACCTGCAGCTTCCTGTCCCCGCTACTGAAGACAAACCTGCAGCTTCCTGTCCCCTCTACTGAAGACATGCCTGCAGCTTCCTGTCCCCTCTACTGAAGACATGCCTGCAGCTTCCTGTCCCCTCTACTGAAGACATGCCTGCAGCTTCCTGTCTCCTCTACTGAAGACAAACCTGCAGTGTTAATCTGATGACTGGTTTATGATCTAGAGGGGACAGTAATCTGATGACTGTTTTATGATCTAGAGGGGACATTAATCTGCTGACTGGTTTATAATCTAGAGGTAGACAGTAATCTGATGACTGGTTTATGATCTAGAGGGGACATTAATCTGCTGACTGGTTTATAATCTGGAGGAGACAGTAATCTGATGACTGGTTTATGATCTAGAGAGCAGAGAGAGAGCAAAGAGAGAGCAGATACAGTCAGAGGGAGAACGAGGGAGATTTAGGGGAGGGAGAGAATGAGAGAGAGATGGAGGGGGGGGGGGAGATAGCAGAAATAGTCAAAGGGGGAAAAAGAGGGGGAGAGAGAGAGAGAGAGAGAGAGACAGAGAGTTAATAACACACCGACAGCTGTATGTGTTAGGAGGTACATTAGAGTAATGTTTCATCTGTCTAAGCCCTGTTGGAAATCTTTCAAATGAACTCCCTTCCACAGTAGTTAGTATGCAGAGACAGTGGCCATCTTGGAGTGGGACAAGCTCTTACGCTTCCAATACGAATCCTTCCACTTTTCCTCTCTTCCTAACAGTGATCACTGATCTCGATGAAAGCAAGGATCCTCACACCTATCCTTTGGTGTTGTATCAGTGCTGACTCTCAGGCAGGGAGGAAGGGAGACAGGAAGAGAGGTTGTGTGTTTTCAAACTGCAGAAGCAGAACCAGACATGCTGCAGGATGGGGAGGAGAGAGCAGGGTGCTACAGGTACAGCAGAACCAGAACCAGAACCAGACATGCTGCAGGATGGGGAGGAGAGAGCAGGGTGCTACAGGTACAGCAGAACCAGAACCAGACATGCTGCAGGATGGGGAGGAGAGAGCAGGGTGCTACAGGCACAGCAGAACCAGAACCAGAACCAGACATGCTGCAGGATGGGGAGGAGAGAGCAGGGTGCTACAGGTACAGCAGAACCAGAACCAGAACCAGAACCAGACATGCTGCAGGATGGGGAGGAGAGAGCAGGGTGCTACAGGTACAGCAGAACCAGAACCAGACATGCTGCAGGATGGGGAGGAGAGAGCAGGGTGCTACAGGCACAGCAGAACCAGAACCAGACATGCTGCAGGATGGGGAGGAGAGAGCAGGGTGCTACAGGCACAGCAGAACCAGAACCAGACATGCTGCAGGATGGGGAGGAGAGAGCAGGGTGCTACAGGTACAGCAGAACCAGAACCAGACATGATGCAGGATGGGGAGGAGAGAGCAGGGTGCTACAGCAGAACCAGAACCACAGACATGAGGATGGGGAGGAGAGAGCAGAACCAGAACCAGACATGCTGCAGGATGGGGAGGAGAGAGCAGGGTGCTTCAGGTACAGCAGAACCAGAACCAGAACCAGACATGCTGCAGGATGGGGAGGAGAGAGCAGGGTGCTACAGGTACAGCAGAACCAGAACCAGAACCAGACATGCTGCAGGATGGGGAGGAGAGAGCAGGGTGCTACAGGCACAGCAGAACCAGAACCAGACATGCTGCAGGATGGGGAGGAGAGAGCAGGGTGCTACAGGCACAGCAGAACCAGAACCAGACATGCTGCAGGATGGGGAGGAGAGAGCAGGGTGCTACAGGTACAGCAGAACCAGAACCAGAACCAGACATGCTGCAGGATGGGGAGGAGAGAGCAGGGTGCTACAGGTACAGCAGAACCAGAACCAGACATGATGCAGGATGGGGAGGAGAGAGAGCAGGGTGCTACAGGCAGAACCAGAACCAGACATGCTGCAGGATGGGGAGGGGAGGAGAGAGCAGGGTGCTAGGCACAGCAGAACCAGAACCAGACATGCTGCAGGATGGGGAGGAGAGAGCAGGGTGCTACAGGTACAGCAGAACCAGAACCAGACATGCTGCAGGATGGGGAGGAGAGAGCAGGGTGCTACAGGTACAGCAGAACCAGAACCAGAACCAGACATGCTGCAGGATGGGGAGGAGAGAGCAGGGTGCTACAGGCACAGCAGAACCAGAACCAGAACCAGACATGCTGCAGGATGGGGAGGAGAGAGCAGGGTGCTACAGGCACAGCAGAACCAGAACCAGACATGCTGCAGGATGGGGAGGAGAGAGCAGGGTGCTACAGGTACAGCAGAACAGAACCAGAACCAGACATGCTGCAGGATGGGGAGGAGAGAGCAGGGTGCTACAGGTACAGCAGAACCAGAACCAGAACCAGACATGCTGCAGGATGGGGAGGAGAGAGCAGGGTGCTACAGGTACAGCAGAACCAGAACCAGAACCAGACATGCTGCAGGATGGGGAGGAGAGAGCCGGGTGCTACAGGCACAGCAGAACCAGAACCAGAACCAGACATGCTGCAGGATGGGGAGGAGAGAGCAGGGTGCTACAGGCACAGCAGAACCAGAACCAGACATGCTGCAGGATGGGGAGGAGAGAGCAGGGTGCTACAGGTACAGCAGAACCAGAACCAGAACCAGACATGCTGCAGGATGGGGAGGATGGGGAGCTGCAGGATGGGGAGGAGAGGGGTGCTACAGGTACAGCAGAACCAGAACCAGAACCAGACATGCTGCAGGATGGGGAGGAGAGAGCAGGGTGCTACAGGTACAGCAGAACCAGAACCAGACATGCTGGTACAGGAACCAGACATGGCAGGATGGGGAGGAGAGCAGGGTGCTACAGGCACAGCAGAACCAGAACCAGACATGCTGCAGGATGGGGAGGAGAGAGCAGGGTGCTACAGGCACAGCAGAACCAGAACCAGAACCAGACATGCTGCAGGATGGGGATGAGAGAGCAGGGTGCTACAGGCACAGCAGAACCAGAACCAGACATGCTGCAGGATGGGGAGGAGAGAGCAGGGTGCTACAGGTACAGCAGAACCAGAACCAGAACCAGACATGCTGCAGGATGGGGAGGAGAGAGCAGGGTGCTACAGGTACAGCAGAACCAGAACCAGAACCAGACATGCTGCAGGATGGGGAGGAGAGAGCAGGGTGCTACAGGTACAGCAGAACCAGAACCAGAACCAGACATGCTGCAGGATGGGGAGGAGAGAGCAGGGTGCTACAGGTACAGCAGAACCAGAACCAGAACCAGACATGCTGCAGGATGGGGAGGAGAGAGCAGGGTGCTACAGGCACAGCAGAACCAGAACCAGACATGCTGCAGGATGGGGAGGAGAGAGCAGGGTGCTACAGGCACAGCAGAACCAGAACCAGACATGCTGCAGGATGGGGAGGAGAGAGCAGGGTGCTACAGGCACAGCAGAACCAGAACCAGAACCAGACATGCTGCAGGATGGGGAGGAGAGAGCAGGGTGCTACAGGTACAGCAGAACCAGAACCAGACATGATGCAGGATGGGGAGGAGAGAGCAGGGTGCTACAGGTACAGCAGAACCAGAACCAGACATGCTGCAGGATTGGGAGGAGAGAGCAGGGTGCTACAGGCACAGCAGAAGCAGAAGCAGAACCAGACATGCTGCAGGATGGGGAGGAGAGAGCAGGGTGCTACAGGCACAGCAGAACCAGAACCAGACATGCTGCAGGATGGGGAGGAGAGAGCAGGGTGCTACAGGCACAGCAGAACCAGAACCAGACATGCTGCAGGATGGGGAGGAGAGAGCAGGGTGCTACAGGCACAGCAGAACCAGAACCAGACATGCTGCAGGATGGGGAGGAGAGAGCAGGGTGCTACAGGCACAGCAGAAGCAGAACCAGAACCAGACATGCTGCAGGATGGGGAGGAGAGAGCAGGGTGCTACAGGCACAGCAGAACCAGAACCAGACATGCTGCAGGATGGGGAGGAGAGAGCAGGGTGCTACAGGCACAGCAGAACCAGAACCAGACATGCTGCAGGATGGGGAGGAGAGAGCAGGGTGCTACAGGCATACTAAACGGCCTGTGCTGGGGTGTACTACCAGCAGCCACCATTAGGGGGAGACAAACACCGACCCTTCGCCCGAAGGCCTGTGATTTGTCATTGACAGACCAGTGGTGACCAGACCAGTACAGTCTAAACCAACCGGTAACAGATGATGGATTGCAGCGGTGTCGACACTCAGTCATGCTAACTGGCTTCGATGGATCCATAGCACTATTTATATTAGATACAGAGTCCATAAGATGCTACTCTGTCAAGTGACCATGTTGATCTGAGCAGTAGAGTGACCATGTTGATCTGAGCAGCACAGTGACCATGTTGATCTGAGCAGCACAGTGACCATGTTGATCTGAGCAGCACAGTGACCATGTTGATCTGAGCAGCACAGTGACCATGTTGATCTGAGCAGTAGAGTGACCATGTTGATCTGAGCAGCACAGTGACCATGTTGATCTGAGCAGCACAGTGACCATGTTGATCTGAGCAGCACAGTGACCATGTTGATCTGAGCAGCACAGTGACCATGTTGATCTGAGCAGTAGAGTGACCATGTTGATCTGAGCAGTAGAGTGACCATGTTGATCTGAGCAGTAGAGTGACCATGTCGATCTGAGCAGTAGAGTGACCATGTTGATCTGAGCAGCACAGTGACCATGTTGATCTGAGCAGCACAGACTGGAGAGGAGAGGGGTTGTTGAGTAGTAGACCGTTGACTAAGTCTGCGTCACAAATGGCACCCTATCCCCTTCATAGTTTACTACTTTAGACCAGGGTGGCACCCTATCCCCTTCATAGTGCACTACTTTAGACCAGGGTGGCACCCTATCCCCTTTATAGTGCACTACTTTTAACCAGGGTGGCACCCTATCCCCTTCATAGTGCACTACTTTTAACCAGGGTGGCACCCTATCCCCTTCATAGTGCACTACTTTTAACCAGGGTGGCACCCTATCCCCTTTATAGTGCACTACTTTTAACCAGGGTGGCACCCTATCCCCTTTATAGTGCACTACTTTTAACCAGGGTGGCACTCTATCCCCTTCATAGTGCACTACTTTTAACCAGGGTGGCACCCTATCCCCTTCATAGTGCACTACTTTTAACCAGGGTGGCACCCTATCCCTTTTATAGTGCACTACTTTTAACCAGGGTGGCACCCTATCCCCTTCATAGTGCACTACTTTTAACCAGGGTGGCACCCTATCCCCTTCATAGTGCACTACTTTTAACCAGGGTGGCACCCTATCCCCTTCATAGTGCACTACTTTTAACCAGGGTGGCACCCTATCCCCTTCATAGTGCACTACTTTTAACCAGGGTGGCACCCTATCCCCTTCATAGTGCACTACTTTTAACCAGGGTGGCACCCTATCCCCTTCATAGTGCACTACTTTTAACCAGGGTGGCACCCTATCCCCTTTATAGTGCACTACTTTTAACCAGGGTGGCACCCTATCCCCTTCATAGTGCACTACTTTTAACCAGGGTGGCACCCTATCCCCTTCATAGTGCACTACTTTTAACCAGGGTGGCACCCTATCCCCTTCATAGTGCACTACTTTTAACCAGGGTGGCACACTATCCCCTTTATAGTGCACTACTTTTAACCAGGGTGGCACCCTATCCCCTTCATAGTGCACTACTTTTAACCAGGGTGGCACCCTATCCCCTTTATAGTGCACTACTATTAACCAGGGTGGCACCCTATCCCCTTTATAGTGCTCTACTTTTAACCAGGGTGGCACCCTATCCCCTTTATAGTGCACTACTATTAACCAGGGTGGCACCCTATCCCCTTTATAGTGCACTACTTTTAACCAGGGTGGCACCCTATCCCCTTTATAGTGCACTACTATTAACCAGGGTGGCACCCTATCCCCTTTATAGTGCACTACTTTTAACCAGGGTGGCACCCTATCCCCTTTATAGTGCTCTACTATTAACCAGGGTGGCACCCTATCCCCTTTATAGTGCACTACTTTTAACCAGGGTGGCACCCTATCCCCTTCATAGTGCACTACTTTTAACCAGGGTGGCACCCTATCCCCTTTATAGTGCACTACTTTTAACCAGGGTGGCACCCTATCCCCTTCATAGTGCACTACTTTTAACCAGGGTGGCACCCTATCCCCTTTATAGTGCACTACTTTTAACCAGGGTGGCACCCTATCCCCTTCATAGTGCACTACTATTAACCAGGGTGGCACCCTATCCCCTTTATAGTGCACTACTTTTAACCAGGGTGGCACCCTATCCCCTTCATAGTGCACTACTTTTAACCAGGGTGGCACCCTATCCCCTTTATAGTGCACTACTTTTAACCAGGGTGGCACCCTATCCCCTTTATAGTGCACTACTATTAACCAGGGTGGCACCCTATCCCCTTTATAGTGCACTACTATTAACCAGGGTGGCACCCTATCCCCTTCATAGTGCACTACTTTTAACCAGGGTGGCACCCTATCCCCTTTATAGTGCACTACTTTTAACCAGGGTGGCACCCTATCCCCTTCATAGTGCACTACTTTTAACCAGGGTGGCACCCTATCCCCTTTATAGTGCACTACTTTTAACCAGGGTGGCACCCTATCCCCTTCATAGTGCACTACTTTTAACCAGGGTGGCACCCTATCCCCTTCATAGTGCACTACTTTTAACCAGGGTGGCACCCTATCCCCTTCATAGTGCACTACTTTTAACCAGGGTGGCACCCTATCCCCTTCATAGTGCACTACTTTTAACCAGGGTGGCACCCTATCCCCTTCATAGTGCAGTACGGTTGACCCATAAATTGTGAACTATATAATGAATAGGGTGCCATTTGGGACACATGCTAGGTTAATTGACCTTTTAGTCCTAAAACATCCATATCTGTCCTTTGTATGGCCCATTTCCCAGACACAGAGTAGACAGAAAGCATCTTGGTCAATGGATCATCTCCCAAAGTGCTTTTTTAGTGCAGAATATATTTTGAGTGCAGAATTAACTTAATCTGGGCGTGGGTTATCAACCGTAACAGTCCTTAAAATATCAATCAGGTCAAACTGATCTGAGATGCAATTACTACTCTCAGAGTGCAGATAGAGAGATAGGCCTTTCTCCTCATTACTACTCTCAGAGTGCAGATAGAGAGATAGGCCTTTCTCCTCAGTACTACTCTCAGAGTGCAGATAGAGAGACAGGCCTTTCTCCTCATTACTACTCTCAGAGTGCAGATAGAGAGATAGGCCTTTCTCCTCAGTACTACTCAGAGTGCAGATAGAGAGATAGGCCTTTCTCCTCAGTACTACTCTCAGAGTGCAGATAGAGTGATAGACCTTCTCAGTACTACTCTCAGAGTACAGATAGAGAGATAGGCCTTTCTCCTCATTACTACTCTCAGAGTGCAGATAGAGAGATAGGCCTTTCTCCTCAGTACTACTCTCAGAGTGCAGATAGAGAGATAGGCCTTTCTCCTCAGTACTACTCTCAGAGTGCAGATAGAGAGATAGGCCTTTCTCCTCAGTACTACTCTCAGAGTGCAGATAGAGAGACAGGCCTTTCTCCTCAGTACTACTCTCAGAGTGCAGATAGAGAGATAGACCTTCTCAGTACTACTCTCAGAGTGCAGATAGAGTGATAGGCCTTTCTCCTCAGTACTACTCTCAGAGTGCAGATAGAGAGATAGGCCTTTCTCCTCATTACTACTCTCAGAGTGCAGATAGAGAGATAGGCCTTTCTCCTCATTACTACTCTCAGAGTGCAGATAGAGAGATAGGCCTTTCTCCTCATTACTACTCTCAGAGTGCAGATAGAGAGATAGGCCTTTCTCCTCATTACTACTCTCAGAGTGCAGATAGAGAGATAGGCCTTTCTCCTCATTACTACTCTCAGAGTGCAGATAGAGAGATAGGCCTTTCTCCTGAGTACTACTCTCAGAGTGCAGATAGAGAGATAGAGAGATAAGCTTCTCAGACTAAATGAATACATGCAAGCTTTCCTTTATTCCAACTTTATCACCTTGTCTATACCCAACTTCTATATAATTCTATTTTTATTTCAGTTGCCGGGTCACAGAGTCACCAAACAAAGATCATGTTTAAGTGCTGACTGAGGGGCTCCCGAGTGGCGCAGTGGTCTAAGGCACTGCATCTCAGTGTAAGAGGTAACATTACAGTCCCTGGTTTGAATCCAGACTGAATCACATCCTGCCGTGATTGGGAGTTCCATAGGGCGTCCCAGCGTCGTCCGGGTTTGGCTGAGGTTTGTCATCATTGTAAATAAGAATTTGTTCTTAACTCATTTGCCTAGTTAAAAACTTTTTTTAAATCACTAGCTGTTGAATCTGAATCTGAATCACTAGCTGTTGTATCTTAATCATTATCTGTTGAATCTGAATCATTATCTGTTGAATCTGAATCACTAACTGTTGAATATGAAATCACTAACTGCTGAATATGAATTGTAATCTGAATCACTAGCTGTTGTATCTGAATCATTATCTGTTGAATCTCAATCATTATCTGTGAATCTGAATCACTAGATGTTGTATCTGAATCATTATCTGTTGAATCTGAATCATTATCTGTTCAATCTGAATCACTAAGTGTTGAATCTGAATCACTAACTGCTGAATCTGAATCACTAACTGTTGAATCTGAATCACTAACTGTTTAATCTGAATCACTAACTGCTGAATCCGAATCATAATCTGAATCACTAGCTGTTGAATCTCAATCATTAGCTGTTGAATCTGAATCTAAAACAGAGTGTCATGCGAGAGTTCAGGCAAAGTGTCAATACCAGGAGGAAGCAGCTGTTGAATGTTGGAACCAGGCTGAATTGCATGAGGCTCAGTTGAACATTCCCAGTCGACATGGAACTGACATTTAGCCTTCAGCAGTGGTCAAGGAGGTCATCTCTTGGGGATAAGAAGCCCAACGGAATGCATCTTGGACATCATCATTCAGCGTCCCAACAGCCTCACACAGAAGTTCTTCGTAGGACTTCCCTCGTCATTCTCTGCGCAACAGTCGCTGCGAAGGGGTCGCGGCTCAGTGCATCTGCTACGGTATTCTTGGACTTCAGATTGAAGTTGTAAGGTGCCATTTTGACAACCCGTCTTTGCTTGCAAGCATCCAGCCTGTAACTGAATTTCTCACACGCTCTCCATTTCAGCACTAGAAATTCAAGTCTATGTGCCGGATAACTTCTCTGCGACTTGCTCGGGGTCTCACTTGCGAATGAGCCTTGCTTTATCCTCCCCTTCAGGCACTTGAAGAAGCAGAGCCCAGAGAACATCCAAAGAGGTGCAGAGAATGAACGGCTTCTCAAAATCAGGGTGAGCACGACACAGTTCAGAAGAGCGTCCTTCAACTTCTTCTTCAATCCGATAGCGTCAGCTTCCGGAAAAATTCCACTGTAGCCTTTGTTCTTCCCATCTCTTCTTTGTTGACTCACAGTGAGTGGAGTCAAATGTCTGGCGGAACAGTCAAGAATGAACAGTCAGGAATGAAGGGCTGGTAATATAATACCTTAATAACCAAGAAGGATTTCAGCCTCCGAACAGAGGGAGTGGATCCGTCTGCCTCCATCTGCTGGGCTTGGCTCATCTTGGCATCGGCCTCCACCTTTCCCAGCGTCCGCCGACATACTGTTATCTTTACTGATGTGTCAGAGGAATTTCACTGTTCTTCGTAGGAAGTGACATTTCATGTTGGCAGATAGACGGCTAAACACAACTTCAAGTCGCTGCAGAAGCCAGTTCATCGGTGGGTGCAAAGACCAACAAGTCATCCATGTAACAAAGGAGGTTTGAGAAATGTAGATCCTCAAATATAATTGACTTCATTCTCATTAAAGAGGCCGGGCTGTTACACAGACCCTGTGGCATGCGAATGTACTCATAAAGTCCCATAGTACTTCTTGTCCTCTTCATGTCCTGGGATATTATAAAATCCTGAAGGTCAAGTCCATGGTGCTGATGATATGCACTGCCACCAAGGACTGCGAGGCAAACTGCTCAATGAGGAAGGGGATGAGTGTCCTTCACCATTCGTGCGGAGTATTACAGTGCTGCCTGAAGACAATGACACATTTTTAGGAAGTTTACCCCAAACTAAGTGTTCAGTCTTAGGGAAAAAAAGAGTCACAACTTGAGTGAGCTTCACTGTCCCAATCTTGCAATCAATTTCCTGGCCCTTCCATCTTGTGACACTTGTCGACGACGAGACGGCCTACAGGGAGGAGGTGAGAAGGTGAGGGCCCTCGGAGTGTGGTGTCAGGAAAATAACCTCACACTCAACATCAACAAAACTAAGGAGATGATTGTGGACTTCAGGAAACAGCAGAGGGAACACCCCCCTATCCACATCGATGGAACAGTAGTGGAGAGGGTAGTAAGTTTTAAGTTCCTCGGCGTACACATCACAGACAAACTGAATTGGTCCACCCACACAGACAGCATCGTGAAGAAGGCGCAGCAGCGCCTCTTCAACCTCAGGAGGCTGAAGAAATTTGTCTTGTCACCAAAAGCACTCACAAACTTCTACAGATGCACAATTGAGAGCATCCTGTCGGGCTGTATCACCGCCTGGTACGACAACTGCTCCGCCCACAACCGTAAGGCTCTCCAGAGGGTAGTGAGGTCTGCACAACGCATCACCGGGGGCAAACTACCTACCCTCCAGGACACCTACACCACCCGATGTCACAGGAAGGCCATAAAGATCATCAAGAACAACAACCACCCGAGCCACTGCCTGTTCACCCCGCTATCATCCAGAAGGCAAGGTCAGTACAGGTGCATCAAAGCTGGGACCGAGAGACTGAAAAACAGCTTCTATCTCAAGGCCATCAGACTGTTAAACAGCCACCACTAACATTGAGTGGCTGCTGCCAACACACTGACTCAACTCCAGCCACTTCAATAATGGGAATTGATGGGAAATGATGTAAAATATATCACTAGCCACTTTAAACAATGCTACCTAATATAATGTTTACATACCCTACATTATTCATCTCATATGTATACGCATATACTGTACTCTATATCATCTACTGCATCTTTATGTAATACATGTATCACTAGCCACTTTAACTATGCCACTTTGTTTACATACTCATCTCATATGTATATACTGTACTCGAATACCATCTACTGTATCTTGCCTATGCTGCTCTGTACCATCACTCATTCATATATCCTTATGTGCATATTCTTTATCCCCTTACACTTGTGTGTATAAGACAGTAGTTTTGGAATTGTTAGTTAGATTACTTGTTGGTTATTACTGCATTGTCGGAACGAGAGGCACAAGCATTTCGCTACACTCGCATTAACATCTGCTAACCATGTGTATGTGACAAATAAAATTTGATTTGATTTGTCATCATCTGTAGAATCTGCTCACACTCTGGTGAGTGAGTCTGGCCATCCATGTTGTTGACTAGCTTCCAGTATTCGTCAGTGCCCTTCATCTCATGCAATAGATGCTTAATGACATTCGATCCCAGGATAATATCATCGTGCTGTCCAGGAACAACTAGGGTGGGCACATCAACATCAAACCCATAGATTTGCATCTCCAAGTCATAGAAACACTTTTGTTGAGGCCTTCTTCCCCCCCACAACCTCACTAACACTAACTCTGTAGGAGGCTGATGATGCTGAGGAAGGGCAGCTGCTTCAAAAAGTCTCTGCACAGCATGTTCACTCAATGTACAGGCCATAGACCCAGTGTCAATCATACCCTTAAGCTGCATGTTCCCATATACAGACAGAGGTGTAAAACAAACCTGAAAAAAACCTCTTGTGATCCTCTTGTGAACCTAACAACAATTTTCTCTCCTTCTTTTGCACAAACGCTCATATGTTTTCTCGAGATCATCAGAGTCTTTCTTGGTGCCAGACAGTTGAACAACCCCATTTTCCCCCTTCACCTGTGGGCGTGTCAGTTTCATGGTTGCTGCTGTGTTGGATGTCTCACACGTCTCTTCCCCCTGTTTTGGACAATTTGACTTCCAATGATCTGGGGGAAAGCACCAGAGGTTCTCATGTCGACAGTGCATCACAGTGGAGTGATCTGTTGAGCCACAAACCCTGCATTCCTCACGCCTGAAGGGCTGGGCGGGTGAAAGACGGCACCTTGGCCCGTGAAACCATAACAGGGGTTATGCTCTTCTCTAAAGGTACGTTTTGGAGCAGGTGAATGAGACGAACCTCTTTGCTCATCTCGTTTGGCATTTGATGTGAGAGAAGTGTCACTGCACACACCCGTGTTGGACCCCTTCTTCAAACGGAGTGTCTCGGGGAATGTCCCTGTTCCTTGTTTTGAGGACACAGCGGTAGATTGACACCATGGTAGAGCCATTCTGCAGCCTTCATGTTTATAGATTCTCTCCTGTATTTCGCTCGTAGTCTATATCTCAGCAGACTTGGAATTGGAATACTGCTGCCAGCTTGGAATACTGCTGCCAGTTTGGAATACTGCTGCCAGTTTGGAATACTGCTGCCAGTTTGGAATACTGCTGCCAGTTTGGAATACTGCTGCCAGCTTGGAATACTGCTGCCAGTTTGGAATACTGCTGCCAGTTTGGAATTCTGCTGCCAGTTTGGAATTCTGCTGCCAGTTTGGAATACTGCTGCCAGTTTGGAATACTGCTGCCAGTTTGGAATACTGCTGCCAGGTTGGAATACTGCTGCTAGTTTGGAATACTGCTGCCAATTTGGGGTACTGCTGCCAGTTTGGGGTCAAGGCAGTAATGTTACAAACATCGTGACGACATCTGAGTTGGAGGCGTCAATCTTCAGGCCCTCGTCAGCAACATCTATGGCTTTGTTCAATCCAAACCCAATTCTCTATAACAACCTCTCCAGGTTTGGTGTTGTAGAAATCAGCTAAAGGCAAGTGTGAATAGGCCAAATCACTGAAATTCTGTTTCAGAATGTCAAATACAATATCTGCTTTCTCTTTAGGATCAACTGTTGTGTCATTTGAGTAAATGTATCTTTACCATGTCTCTTGATTTGCCAGATAATTGACTAATTATCTCATCTGATTGTTTCTCCAACAGGACATCCCTTCCTCCTCTAGTATATTCTCATCAACTCATCTGATTGTTTCTCCAACAGGACATCCCTTCCTCCTCTAGTATATTCTCATCAACTCATCTGATTGTTTCTCCAACAGGACATCCCTTCCTCCTCTAGTATATTCTCATCAACTCATCTGATTGTTTCTCCAACAGGACATCCCTTCCTCCTCAAGTATATTCTCATCAACTCATCTGATTGTTTCTCCAACAGGACATCCCTTCCTCCTCAAGTATATTCTCATCAACTCATCTGATTGTTTCTCCAACAGGACATCCCTTCCTCCTCTAGTATATTCTCATCAACTCATCTGATTGTTTCTCCAACAGGACATCCCTTCCTCCTCTAGTATATTCTCATCAACTCATCTGATTGTTTCTCCAACAGGACATCCCTTCCTCCTCTAGTATATTCTCATCAACTCATCTGATTGTTTCTCCAACAGGACATCCCTTCCTCCTCTAGTATATTCTCATCAACTCATCTGATTGTTTCTCCAACAGGACATCCCTTCCTCCTCTAGTATATTCTCATCAACTCATCTGATTGTTTCTCCAACAGGACATCCCTTCCTCCTCTAGTATATTCTCATCAACTCATCTGATTGTTTCTCCAACAGGACATCCCTTCCTCCTCTAGTATATTCTCATCAACTCATCTGATTGTTTCTCCAACAGGACATCCCTTCCTCCTCTAGTATATTCTCATCAACTCATCTGATTGTTTCTCCAACAGGACATCCCTTCCTCCTCTAGTATATTCTCATCAACTCATCTGATTGTTTCTCCAACAGGACATCCCTTCCTCCTCTAGTATATTCTCATCAACTCATCTGATTGTTTCTCCAACAGGACATCCCTTCCTCCTCTAGTATATTCTCATCAACTCATCTGATTGTTTCTCCAACAGGACATCCCTTCCTCCTCAAGTATATTCTCATCAACTCATCTGATTGTTTCTCCAACAGGACATCCCTTCCTCCTCTAGTATATTCTCATCAACTCATCTGATTGTTTCTCCAACAGGACATCCCTTCCTCCTCTAGTATATTCTCATCAACTCATCTGATTGTTTCTCCAACAGGACATCCCTTCCTCCTCTAGTATATTCTCATCAACTCATCTGATTGTTTCTCCAACAGGACATCCCTTCCTCCTCAAGTATATTCTCATCAACTCATCTGATTGTTTCTCCAACAGGACATCCCTTCCTCCTCTAGTATATTCTCATCAACTCATCTGATTGTTTCTCCAACAGGACATCCCTTCCTCCTCTAGTATATTCTCATCAACTCATCTGATTGTTTCTCCAACAGGACATCCCTTCCTCCTCTAGTATATTCTCATCAACTCATCTGATTGTTTCTCCAACAGGACATCCCTTCCTCCTCTAGTATATTCTCATCAACTCATCTGATTGTTTCTCCAACAGGACATCCCTTCCTCCTCTAGTATATTCTCATCAACTCATCTGATTGTTTCTCCAACAGGACATCCCTTCCTCCTCTAGTATATTCTCATCAACTCATCTGATTGTTTCTCCAACAGGACATCCCTTCCTCCTCTAGTATATTCTCATCAACTCATCTGATTGTTTCTCCAACAGGACATCCCTTCCTCCTCTAGTATATTCTCATCAACTCATCTGATTGTTTCTCCAACAGGACATCCCTTCCTCCTCTAGTATATTCTCATCAACTCATCTGATTGTTTCTCCAACAGGACATCCCTTCCTCCTCAAGTATATTCTCATCAACTCATCCGATTCATGGCTGGAGCATTTTGTCTGTGCTATCTCCTCTGTACGTAGGAGGTTCCTTCACGTTGGAATGCTGATGAGCTTCATCTTTTACTGAGGTCTACAGTATATATCCCACTGACCCACTGATCACGTATCTTCTACTGTGTTGGTTTTACTGGTGGCTCGTGGGTAATGAACCTCTCTATTTCCCGGGTTAGCCGAGGGACCAGCTCAGCTAAGCCATCAATAAGGGGAGTTTTTGGAGTAGCGCTAGATGAAAGACTTCCATCAATTATGTTTAGTGGAGTAAAACATAGGGGGCAAACTACTGCACCTAGATGCCTTACAGGGGCGTGATCAGGGTATGAGGACCCCCGTCCCAGCAGTGAATTTGGGTTCATCATCATCAACCATTATAAGATGCCATGTCACAAAACCCATTAATGATATGTTGAAAGGGTAACGCTTCAGTTGACACCCAGTGTCATAACCATGTCATAATATGTGATAACAGTTGTCATAACCATGTCAATATGTGATCACAGTTGTCATAACCTGTCATAATATGTAATAACATAACATAACCTGTCATAATATGTGATAACAGTTGTCATAACCTGTCATAATATGTAATAACATAACATAACCTGTCATAATATGTAATAACATAACATAACCTGTCATAATATGTAATAGCATAACATAACCTGTCATAATATGTGATAACAGTTGTCATAACCTGTCATAATATGTAATAACATAACATAACCTGTCATAATATGTGATAACAGTTGTCATAACCTGTCATAATATGTAATAACATAACATAACCTGTCATAATATGTAATAACATAACATAACCTGTCATAATATGTGATAACAGTTGTCATAACCTGTCATAATATGTAATAACATAACATAACATAACCTGTCATAATATGTAATAACATAACATAACCTGTCATAATATGTGATAACACTTGTCATAACCTGTCATAATATGTAATAACATAACATAACCTGTCATAATATGTGATAACAGTTGACATAACCTGTCATAATATGTGATATCAGTTGTCATAACCATGTGTAATAACAGTTGTCATAACCATGTCATAACCTGTCATAATATAGCCATAATAGTGTCATGACCCATGTATTTACACCTGTCGTGACAGATGTTGGTTTATTTTCCTGGCTGGTTATAACACCTACATTGCCGTGTCAAAACCCACATTGATTCAGATAAATGATCTCCATGCCAAGAAGATGCCTTTCCTTTGAAAGTTTCTTAAACCCTTTGATGTTGTCATGAATTCTTTACAGTCATGTTTTTTTTTCTCCCTTTCTCATTAATGTAAATAACTTGTAGATAATATACTCTATGACACTGTCCCGAAGCATTATGACATCATAATCATATCAGCCAGAGAGGCCAATCACGTACATGAGCTCACGTCAGTCATCAGTCAAAAAGTCTTGTTCTGTTCCTGAAATCTGCTCCTATATTCATCCCAGTCATCAGCAACAGTTGAACATCTTGGCCATGCTCTGTTATAATCTCCACCTGGCACAGCCAGAAGAGGACTAGCCACCCCTCATAGCCTGGTTCCTCTCTAGGTTTCTTCCTATTTGTTTTGTATTCTACACCTACATTGCTTGCTGTTTGGGGTTTTAGGCTGGGTTTCTGTACAGCACTTTGAGATATCAGCTGATGTACGAAGGGCTATATAAATACATTTTATTTGATATTTTTTTGTTTGTTCTAGTCAGGATTCTAGCAGCCGTATTTAGCACTAACTGAAGTGTATTTAGTTCTTTATCTGGGTAGTCGGAAAGTAGAGCATTGTAGTAGTCTAACCTCGAAGTAACAAAAGCATGTATTCATTTTTCTGCATAATATCTGGACAGAAAGTTTCTGATTTTTGCATTGTTACGTAAATGGAAAAAAAGCTGTCCTTGAAACAGTCTTGATATGTTCTTCAAAAGAGAGATCAGGGTCCAGAGTAACGTCGAGGTCCTTCACAGTTTTATTTGAGACGACTGTACAACCATCAAGATTAATTGTCAGATTCAACAGAAGATCTCTTCTTTTCTTGGGACCTAGAACAAGCATCTCTGTTTTGTCCGAGTTTAAAAGTAGAACGTTTGCAGCCATCCACTTCCTTATGTCTGAAACACAGGCTTCTAGCGAGGGCAATTTTGGGGCTTCACCATGTTTCATTGACATGTACAGCTGTGTGTCATCGGCATAGCAGTGAAAGTTAACATTAGGTTTTCGAATGACATCCCCAAGAGGTAAAACATATAGTGAAAACAATAGTGGTCCTAAAACGGAACCTTGAGGAACACCAAAATCTACAGTTGATTTGTCAGAGGACAAACCATTCACAGAGACAAACTGATATCTTTCTGACAGATAAGATCTAAACCAGGCAAGAACTTGTCCGTGTAGACCAATTTGGGTTTCCAGTCTCTCCAAAAGAATGTGGTGATCGATGGTATCAAAAGCAGCACTAAGGTCTAGGAGCACGAGGACAGATGCAGAGCCTCGGTCTGATGCCATTAAAAGGTAATTTACCACCTTCACAAGTGCAGTCTCAGTGCTATGAAAGGGTCTAAAACCAGACTGAAGCATTTTGTATACATTGTTTGTATCCAGGAAAGCAGTGAGACAGCTTTTTCAATTATTTTTGAGAGGAATGGAAGATTCGATATAGGCCGATAATTTTTTATATTTTCTGGGTCATGGTTTGACTTTTTCAAGAGAGGCTTAATTACTGCCACCTCTAGTGAGTTTGGTACACATCCGGTGGATAGAGAGACATTTCTTATGTTCAACATAGGAGGGCCAAGCACAGGAAGCAGCTCTTTCAGTAGTTTAGTTGGAATAGTGTCCAGTATGCAGCTTGAAGGTTTAGAGGCCAAGATTATTTTCATCATTGTGTCAAGAGATATAGTACTAAAACACTTGAGTGTCTCTCTTGATCCTAGGTCCTGGCAGAGTTGTGCAGACTCAGGACAACTGAGCTTTGGAGGAATACGCAGATTTAAAGAGGAGTCCGTAATTTGCTTTCTAATAATCATGATATTTTCCTCAAAGAAGTTCATGAATTTATCACTGCTGAAGTGAAAGCCATCCTCTCTTGGGGAATGCTGCTTTTTAGTTAGCTTTGCGACAGTATCAAAAATAATTTTCAGATTGTTCTTATTTTCCTCAATTAAATTGACATGGTTATGACATATTATGACATATGATGACATGTTATGACATATTAGGACATTGTTATGCGGTATTATGACATTGTTATGTCATATTATGACAGGTTATGACATTATGACAGGTTATGACATAATGACAGGCTATGACATGGTTATGACATATTATGACAGGTTATGACATCATGACAGGCTATGACATGGTTATGACATCATGACAGGCTATGATATGGTTATGACATATTATGACATCGTTGTGACATATTATGACATCGTTGTGACATATTATGACATCGTTGTGACATATTATGACATCGTTGTGACATATTATGACATGGTTGTGACATATTATGACATGGTTATGCCAACTAAAGTGTCACCCTCTTCGTTGTGTGTGATTGAGACTAAAGACATTCAAGCTTCGGGATGGACACTCTTTATTTGAATGTATCGGAGGACTCTGCATCCAAAATAAATAAAAATAAATTTAAAAAAACATTTGTAGAGCACAAATAGGTTCTGCCAATTGTGTTATCCTCTTTCTCCTCGTGAATTGAAACTGAGAATACATGACTTAGTGACTTCAGTAATCAACATTAACAGCAGAATTCAACTGGCTAGCTCAACTAGCAGGCTTAACTTGGCTTCGTCTGTCAACAAGCCGAAAACAATGGCTCGTTGCGGAATAAAGCAAACTATAACTGTACCTGTACGCAACTATCTAGCTAGCTAGCTAGCAGCTAGCAATGAAAACAATGTTTTGATACAGATGAGACGTGTGTACTTTCAGCCATCTTTGCATTTTAATTGTAAACTCTTCCCGGTGTTATGATGATTCATGGCAGACTGAAAAACCTTCAAAAATAATCCTTGCCACATGGTTTCAACCAGACTGCTTTAGCCACAGAAGACAGAGCTGTGTCTATACCATTTTATGTTTCCAGGACAACACCGTTATTGAAAGCTGTTAGCTACACTTTGTATGTTGTCCATGATGAAAATATGAGTAAATGCTATGGATCTTTCAAATATCCATGGTAATAGAGACCAGGATGTGCCCATTTGACAGAGAAGCTTTGAGTGACAGATTGGACACTCTTTCTCGTGAATGTCCCAGCCCCCTTCATTATCTCAACCAATCATGACCAGGTACGCTTCTGTATTTTTCTCTGTTTTAAAAGCTTTGTGATTTCACATTTTATTTTACAGATTACAGCTGGTTATTAAGGCACATGAAGAAGAAGTAGTGAGGTCAAACACCCAGCTTTCTATAATGGGTCACAAATGTACTATTTTTTTGCAAGGCACACATACAGTGACTTCACATGTAGTATATACAGTGACTTCACATGTAGTATATACAGTGACTTCACATGTAGTATATACAGTGACTTCACATGTAGTATATACAGTGACTTCACATGTAGTGTATACAGTGACTTCACATGTAGTGTATACAGTGACTTCACATGTAGTACATACAGTGACTTCACATGTAGTATATACAGTGATTTCACATGTAGCATATACAGTGACTTCACATGTAGCATATACAGTGACTTCACATGTAGTATATACAGTGACTTCACATGTAGTGTATACAGTGACTTCACATGTAGTGTATACAGTGACTTCACATGTAGTACATACAGTGACTTCACATGTAGTATATACAGTGACTTCACATGTAGCATATACAGTGACTTCACATGTAGCATATACAGTGACTTCACATGTAGTATATACAGTGACTTCACATGTAGTATATACAGTGACTTCACATGTAGTGTATACAGTGACTTCACATGTAGTGTATACAGTGACTTCACATGTAGTACATACAGTGACTTCACATGTAGTATATACAGTGACTTCACATGTAGCATATACAGTGACTTCACATGTAGCATATACAGTGACTTCACATGTAGTATATACAGTGACTTCACATGTAGTATATACAGTGACTTCACATGTAGCATATACAGTGACTTCACATGTAGTACATACAGTGACTTCACATGTAGTATATACAGTGACTTCACATGTAGTATATACAGTGACTTCACATGTAGTGTATACAGTGACTTCACATGTAGTGTATACAGTGACTTCACATGTAGTACATACAGTGACTTCACATGTAGTATATACAGTGACTTCACATGTAGCATATACAGTGACTTCACATGTAGCATATACAGTGACTTCACATGTAGTATATACAGTGACTTCACATGTAGTATATACAGTGACTTCACATGTAGCATATACAGTGACTTCACATGTAGTACATACAGTGACTTCACATGTAGTGTATACAGTGACTTCACATGTAGTATATACAGTGACTTCACATGTAGTATATACAGTGACTTCACATGTAGTATATACAGTGACTTCACATGTAGCATATACAGTGACTTCACATGTAGTGTATACAGTGACTTCACATGTAGTACATACAGTGACTTCACATGTAGTGCATACAGTGACTTCACATGTGGTATATACAGTGACTTCACATGTAGTATATACAGTGACTTCACATGTAGTATATACAGTGACTTCACATGTAGTGTATACAGTGACTTCACATGTAGTATATACAGTGACTTCACATGTACTGTATACAGTGACTTCACATGTACTGTATACAGTGACTTCACATGTAGTGTATACAGTGACTTCACATGTACTGTATACAGTGACTTCACATGTAGTGTATACAGTGACTTCAGAAAGTATTCAAACCCTTGCACTTTTCCCACATTGTGTTATTTTACAGCCTTATTCTAAAATTGATTACATTGTTTTTTTCTCTCATCAATCTACACACAATTGTCCATAACGACATGGCAAAAACAGGATTTCAGATTTGTTTTTTACAAATATGTAATAGAAAAAACTGAAATTTTACATTTACATAAGTATTCAGACCCTTTACTCAGTACTTTGTTGGGTGTGATGCTACAAGCTTGGCAGACCTGTATTTGGGGAGTTTCTCCCATTGTTCTCTGTAGATTCTCTCAGGCTCTGTCAGGTTGGATGGGCAGAGTCGCTGAACAGCTATTTTCAGGTCTCTTCAGGGATGATCGATCATGTTCAAGTTCCGGGCTCTGGCTGGGCCACTCAAGGACATTCAGAGACTTGTCTTGGCTGTGTGCTTATAGTAGGGTCGTTGGCCTGCTGGAAAGTGAACCTTCACCCCAGTCTCGAGTCCTGATCGCTCCGGAGCAGGTTTTCACCAAGGATCTCTCTGTACTTGGCTCCGTTCATTGTTCCCTCGATCCTGACTAGTCTCCTTGTCCCTGCTGCTGATGCTGCCACCACCATGCTTCACTGTAGTGATGCTGCCACCACCATGCTTCACTGTAGGGATGGTACCAAGTTTCCTCCAGATGTGACCCTTGGCATGCAGGCCAAAGAGTTCAATCTTGGTTTCATCAGACCAGAGAATCTTGTTCCTTACGGGCTGTCATGTGCCTTTTACTGAAGAGTGGCTTCCGTCTGGCCACTCTACCATAAAGGCCTGATTGGTGGAGTGCTGTAGGGATGTTTGTCCTCCTGGAAGGTTCTACCATCTCCACAGAGGAACTCTGGTGCTCTGTCAGAATGACCGTTGGATTCTCGGCCACTGACCAAGGCCCTTCTCCCCTGATTGCTCAGTTTGGCCGGGCGGCCAGCTCTAGGAAGATTCTTGGTGGTTCCAAACTTCTTAAATGTAAGAATGATGGAGGCCACTGTGTTCTTGGGGACATCCTATGCTGCAGAAATGTTTTGGTACCCTTCCCAAGATCTGTGCCTCGACACATTACTGTCTCGGAGCTCTACGAACAATTCCTTCGACCTCATGATTTGGGTTTTCCTCTGACATGCACTGTCAACTGTGGGACCTTATATAGACAGGTGTGTGCCTTTCCAAATGATGTCTGCCGTTTGCCGAAACAAAACACAACAAATACATAATACATAACATGACATAAAACGATACAAAAAAATGTCTGTGTCTCTTTACAGTCGCCGTGGTTTCGTACAGTGTTCTTTTTTTATCTGTTTTTTTTATTTATTTTTTTATTATATATATATATATATAATTATTTTTTAAAATTGTTATTGAGTTTTCTGGGCTGGCAGACAGTTCCAAGTCGTCATGGCTCTATTTAATACTGATGCGTTTCCCAGCCTCTTGTTTTGAACCTGGGGACTGGTAAGAGACCTCTGGTTGCATGTCTTGTGTTGTACTGATGAGTGTCTGAGCTGTGAAGAGACCTCTGGTTGCATGTCTTGTGTTGTATAGATGAGTGTCTGAACTGTGAAGAGACCTCTGGTTGCATGTCTTGTGTTGTACCGATGAGTGTCTGAACTGTGAAGAGACCTCTGGTTACATGTCTTGTGTTGTACTGATGGGTGTCTGAACTGTGAAGAGACCTCTGGTTGCATGTCTTGTGTTGTACTGATGAGTGTCTGAACTGTGAAGAGACCTCTGGTTGCATGTCTTGTGTTGTACCGATGAGTGTCTGAGCTGTGAAGAGACCTCTGGTTGCATGTCTTGTGTTGTACAGATGAGTGTCTGAACTGTGAAGAGACCTCTGGTTGCATGTCTTGTGTTGTACAGATGAGTGTCTGAACTGTGAAGAGACCTCTGGCGGCATGTCTTGTGTTGTATAGATGAGTGTCTGAACTGTGAAGAGACCTCTGGTTGCATGTCTTGTGTTGTACCGATGAGTGTCTGAACTGTGAAGAGACCTCTGGTTGCATGTCTTGTGTTGTACAGATGAGTGTCTGAACTGTGAAGAGACCTCTGGTTGCATGTCTTGTGTTGTACTGATGAGTGTCTGAACTGTGAAGAGACCTCTGGTTGCATGTCTTGTGTTGTACCTGATGAGTGTCTGAACTGGGAAGAGACCTCTGGTTGCATGTCTTGTGTTGTACCTGATGAGTGTCTGAGCTGTGAAGAGACCTCTGGTTGCATGTCTTGTGTTGTACCGATGAGTGTCTGAACTGTGAAGAGACCTCTGGTTGCATGTCTTGTGTTGTACAGATGAGTGTCTGAACTGTGAAGAGACCTCTGGTTGCATGTCTTGTGTTGTACAGATGAGTGTCTGAACTGTGAAGAGACCTCTGGTTTGGTTGCATGTCTTGTGTTGTACCGATGAGTGTCTGAACTGTGAAGAGACCTCTGGTTGCATGTCTTGTGTTGTACAGATGAGTGTCTGAACCGTGAAGAGACCTCTGGTTGCATGTCTTGTGTTGTACCGATGAGTGTCTGAACTGTGAAGAGACCTCTGGTTACATGTCTTGTGTTGTACTGATGGGTGTCTGAACTGTGAAGAGACCTCTGGTTGCATGTCTTGTGTTGTACTGATGAGTGTCTGAACTGTGAAGAGACCTCTGGTTGCATGTCTTGTGTTGTACCGATGAGTGTCTGAGCTGTGAAGAGACCTCTGGTTGCATGTCTTGTGTTGTACAGATGAGTGTCTGAACTGTGAAGAGACCTCTGGTTGCATGTCTTGTGTTGTACCGATGAGTGTCTGAACTGTGAAGAGACCTCTGGTTGCATGTCTTGTGTTGTACAGATGAGTGTCTGAACTGTGAAGAGACCTCTGGTTGCATGTCTTGTGTTGTACTGATGAGTGTCTGAACTGTGAAGAGACCTCTGGTTGCATGTCTTGTGTTGTACCTGATGAGTGTCTGAACTGGGAAGAGA
>NC_088220.1:1675000-1730000 GCF_036934945.1 Oncorhynchus masou masou
TAACCCTAAACTTAACATTAACCCTAACCCTAACCTTAACCCTAACCCTAACCTTAACATTAACCTTAACCCTAACCTTAACCCTAACCCTAACCTTAACATTAACCCTAACCCTAACATTAACCCTAAACTTAACATTAACCCTAACCCTAACCTTAACCCTAACCCTAACCTTAACATTAACCCTAACCCTAACATTAACCCTAAACTTAACATTAACCCTAACCCTAACATTAACCCTAAACTTAACATTAACCCTAACCCTAACCTTAACCCTAACCCTAACCTTAACATTAACCATAACCCTAACCTTAACCCTAACCCTAACCTTAACATTAACCCTAACCCTAACCTTAACATTAACCCTAACCCTAACCTTAACATTAACCCTAAAAATAACCTTAACATTAACCCTAACCCTAACCTTAACATTAACCCTAACCCTAACCTTAACCCTAACCCTAACCTTAACATTAACCCTAACCCTAACATTAACCCTAAACTTAACATTAACCCTAACCCTAACCTTAACATTAACCATAACCCTAACCTTAACCCTAACCCTAACCCTAAACTTAACATTAACCCTAACCCTAACCTTAACATTAACCCTAACCCTAACCCTAACCTTAACATTAACCCTAAAACTAACCTTAACATTAACCCTAACCCTAACCTTAACATTAACCCTAACCTTAATTATTTTAGCTAACCCTCCCCTAACATTAACCCTAACCCTAACCTTAACATTAACCCTAACCCTAACCTTAACATTAACCCTAACCTTAACATTAACATTAATCCTAACCTTAATTATTTTAGCTAACCCTCCGCTAACCTTAACATTAACCCTAACCTTGACATTAACCCTAACCCTCCCCTAACCTTAACATTAACCCCAACCCTAACCTTAACATTAACCCCAACCCTAACCTTAACATTAACCCTAACCCTAACCTTAACATTAACCTTAACCCTAACCTTAACCCTAACCCTAACCTTAACATTAACCCTAACCCTAACATTAACCCTAAACTTAACATTAACCCCAACCCTAACCTTAACATTAACCATAACCCTAACCTTAACCCTAACCCTAACCTTAACATTAACCCTAACCCTAACCTTAACATTAACCCTAACCCTAACCCTAACCTTAACATTAACCCTAAAAATAACCTTAACATTAACCCTAACCCTAACCTTAACATTAACCCTAACCCTAACCTTAACCCTAACCCTAACCCTAACCTTAACATTAACCCTAACCCTAACATTAACCCTAAACTTAACATTAACCCTAACCCTAACCTTAGCATTAACCATAACCCTAACCTTAACCCTAACCCTAACCTTAACATTAACCCTAACCCTAACCTTAACATTAACCCTAAAACTAACCTTAACATTAACCCTAACCCTAACCTTAACATTAACATTAACCCTAACCTTAATTATTTTAGCTAACCCTCCCCTAACCTTAACATTAACCCTAACCCTAACCTTAACATTAACCCTAACCCTAACCTTAACATTAACCCTAACCTTAACATTAACATTAACCCTAACCCTAACCTTAACATTAACCCCAACCCTAACCTTAACATTAACCCTAACCCTAACCTTAACATTAACCTTAACCCTAACCTTAACCCTAACCCTAACCTTAACATTAACCCTAACCCTAACATTAACCCTAACCCTAACATTAACCCCAACCCTAACCTTAACATTAACCCTAACCTTAACATTAACCCTAACCCTAACCTTAACATTAACCTTAACCCTAACCTTAACCCTAACCCTAACCTTAACATTAACCCTAACCCTAACATTAACCCTAAACTTAACATTAACCCTAACCCTAACCTTAACATTAACCATAACCCTAACCTTAACCCTAACCCTAACCTTAATATTAACCCTAACCCTAACCCTAACCTTAACATTAACCTTAACCCTAACATTAACCCTAAACTTAACATTAACCCTAAACCTAACCTTAACATAAACCATAACCCTAACCTTAACCCTAACCCTAACATTAACCCTAACCCTAACCTTAACATTAACCCTAACCCTAACCCTAACCTTAACATTAACCCTAACCCTATCCTTAACTCTTTTAGCTAACCCTCCCCTAACCTTAACCTTAACCCTTTAACCTAACTCTTAAACTTAACCCCTAGCCTAGCTAATGTTGGGATGGCAGGTAGCCTTGTACATTGGGCCAGTAACCGAAAGGTTGCTGGATTGAATCCCCGAGCTGACAAGGTAAAAATCTGACATTCTGCCCCTGAACAAGGCAGTTAACCCAGTGTTCCCCGGTAGGCCGTCATTGTAAATACGAATTTGTTCTTAACTGACTTGCCTAGCTAAGTAAAGGTTCAATTAAAAATGTTAATAAATAGCGAGCTAGCTAACGTTAGCAACCTAGCCAGCTAGCTAGAATTCGCAACGTATCATACATTTTGGTGAATTTGTAACATTGTACATTTATTAAAATCATAACACATTCATCCGCAATAGGTAATGGACATCCGCAAATTAATAGCTATCATCCGAAACGTAACATATCACACTAAAAAGAATGTCTCGGATTTACGTACAGAATAAAACGGAATAGTCTGAGACCAGGTTGTAGCACGAGGCATCACATTTTCTTTCACACAAATGACAGAATGACAAATGACAACAGTATGTCTTTCCAACATCTTCCGTACGGCGGTCGTACCTCGTCAGTGGGGATGGGGGGGGGGGAAGAGATTAGACAGGAGAACATGTTGTAGATAGCTGGGTGGAGACAGGAGAGATGTACAGGCCGTAACGTAACACAATGTGGGACAAAACAGAAGGGTTCTGAATACAATGTGTATGAACGGTACAGTATACACGGCCGGTGTTGTGTAACACAATCACTTAGACAGATGCAAGATGGAATCAAATATTAACAGTTCCACCCACAGATTAACAACTCTGGTTACATCCTACATTGTTACCCTATTCTGCTCAAAAGTAGTGCACTATATAAGGAATAGGGTGCCATTTTGGACTCAGGTCCTAACAACACCAGACAGACAAGAGGTGCCAGAGAACAATGTGTTTTGCAGCGATAAGTTCAACAACAACAAAAATTGAGCTTGTTTTGTTTACAAAGGATGTCGTTATTTGCACTACAACATAATAGCGTTTGTTTCTTTTGGGGGGGGGGTCAAAATGGCAGCTGTTCCAGCCAATGATTTTGTAGTTCGGGGTCTTGACGTGTAGAATTAAACGCATCCAGCAACTTGTTTATGTTACGTCTATGTGTCAATCAAACTGAAGATCATTTTAATTTTAGAAGAGCACAGAATAAGCATCTGGAAATCCTGAGTTCTCATAGCCTTCTGTAACCAAAACAAGACCCATGAACAATATTGACTTTATGTATATTTTATTTTATTTATATTTACTTTATGGTAATAGTCATGGTTGACCGTTTCTAATTCCTCGTTCCTCTCCACCATTCAGCACGACACTGTATGGAAAACGAGAGTGAGGATGGCTCAACTCTAAAAGTAGTGGCAGGGTAGCCTAGTGGTTAGAGCGTTGGACTAGTTCAAATCCCCCGAGTTGACAAGGTACAAATCTGTCGTTCTGCCCCTGAACAGGCAGTTAACCCACTGTTCCTAGGCCCTCATTGAAAATAAGAATTTGTTCTTAACTGACTTGCCTAGTTAAGTAAAAGTAGCTAGGTGCTCCCAATACAAGTTTATCTGTCTGTTTGTACACAACAACTCGGGTGAAAACACAAAAGGAAGGAAGGAATGCCAAACAGGGAAGAAATGGTTATATAGTAATAACCATACTTATGTGTACCTTCGCTCACCAAAAATAAAACTCAAAGAGAGAAAGCTGTGCATTTGGAGGACGGAGTTCAGGGCGAGTTCACACGGTCTCTGTCTGTCCGTTTGAGATGGAAGTTCTTGTTTTTTTTAAGTTAAGCGGATAGAAAAATTAACTTGCTAATTGCTAACACATCTGTGTCCAGACTAAATATGAAGTCAGGCGTAGAGAGAGCAGGGATCGGACTGAAGCTGTGCTCCTAACCTATTGTGATAATAATGTGTATAATGTTAACCAATGGGGCTCCAACGACAAGCTGCATATGTCACCTTATCACCATACTTTGACCACTACCTTTGACCAGAGGCCAATGTAGGGAATATAGGGTGCCATTTTGGACTCAGACAGAGTTAACTTCAATGAACCGATGTTTAAGTGCACTACTTTTGACTATTGGCTCTGGTTAAAAGAAGTCGTGAGAAATAAGGTGCCATTTGTGGATGCCGGTCTCAGACTGAAGTTCAACGTGAGAACTAGGAGAGGAGTCTTTGAAGTGATGCATTGTGGTTGTAAAATCGGATGAGAAGTCCGAGAGGACATGACACACTCAACGGAGAGGCCTGCCTCTCTTCCCTTCCCTGCTATGTTTAAAACATAGTATGTGCGAGGCAAATGGTACCTTATTCCCTTTATAGTTCACTATTTTTGATTGACCCATAGGGGGCTCTGGTCAAAAGTAGTGCACTATATAGGGAATAAGGTGCAATTGGGGATACAATCAGAGATTGGGAACCTGGTTAGAAAACCACTAATGAGTTTCCTCTTCAATCTCCTTCAATTTGTTCATCCTTTGTGTTTTGGGGCTGGGGAGGGTTCTCAGTGCCCAGTCCTGTAATGGCGTATTCATTGATCCCCACTGTGGATCTTAACCCCTGTTCTACTGAATCCCAATAGAACACAATTTCACATGGAAAATACAATAGGATTTGGCGAATAGGAAGTGAATGATGGATTTGCTGCAGTGAAATTAAGATGACAAAGAAAGGGAGAGGAGGAGGGGGAAGGAGAGGAAAAACTGGGGGAAAACAAGCCTTTAAATGGCTCCAAAGGGATGTAATTTGGGAAATGGCAAAGTCACCAGATATCCCCTTATAAAAGACTGCTGCTTTCTACTCCTCTTTCTCTCACTCTCCCTCTCTCTCTATCTTTCTCTCTCTCTTTCTCTCTCTCTCTCTCTTTGTCTCTCTCTCACTCTCCCTCTCTCTCTATCTTTCTCTCTCTCTTTCTCTCTCTCTCTTTGTCTCTCTCTCGCTCTCCCTCTCTCTCTCTCTCTCTCTCTCTCTCTCTTTCTCTCTCTTTCTCTCGCTCTCACTCTCCCTCTCTTTCCCTCTCTCTCTCGCTCTCCCTCTCTCTCTCTCTCTCTCTCTCTCTCTCTCTCTCTCTCTTTCTCTCGCTCTCACTCTCCCTCTCTTTCCATCTCTCTCTCTCTCTCTCTCTCTCTCTTTCTCTTGTTCTTGCTCCTCTGTTCCCCCCTGTCCCCCCTCTACCCCCCTTCCACCCTCTGCACAGACCCCCCTCTGCCCCCACTCCTCTGCCCCGCCTATGCCCCCACCCCTCTGTCCCCCTCTGTCCCCCCCCTCTGCCCCCCATGTCCTCCGCCCCTCTGTCCCAGGTGTTAATACTGTACCTGCGTGTGTTTTTGATTTGATTAGGATCCTCATGAGCAGACCAATGGAGTCCCTAGCCTAGTTAGACCCTAGCCTAGTTAGACCCTAGCCTAGTTAGACCCTAGACTAGTTAGACCCTAGCCTAGTTAGACCCTAGCCTAGTTAGACCCTAGCCTAGTTAGACCCTAGACTAGTTAGACCCTAGCCTAGTTAGACCGTAGACTAGTTAGACCCTAGCCTAGTTAGACCCTAGCCTAGTTAGACCCTAGCCTAGTTAGACCCTAGCCTAATTAGACCCTAACCTAGTTAGACCGTAGACTAGTTAGACCCTAGCCTAGTTAGACCCTAGCCTAATTAGACCCTAACCTAGTTAGACCGTAGACTAGTTAGACCCTAGCCTAGTTAGACCCTAGCCTAGTTAGACCGCACTACTGTACTACTGTTCACCACTACTGCACTACTGTTCACCACTACTGCACTACTGTTCACCACTACTGCACTACTGTTCACCACTACTGCACTACTGTTCACCACGACTGTTCACCACTACTGCACTACTGTTCACCACTACTGTTCACCACAACTGCACTACTTTTCACCACTACTGCACTACTGTTCACCACTACTGTTCACCACTACTGCACTACTATCCACCACTACTGCGCTACTGTTCACCACTACTGTTCACCACTACTGCGCTAATGTTCACCACTACTGTACTACTTTAAACCACTACTGCACTACTGTTCACCACTACTGCACTACTGTTCACCACTACTGTACTACTGTTCACCGCTACTGTACTACTGTTCACCACTACTGCACTACTGTTCACAACTACTGCACTACTGTTCACCACTACTGCACTACTTTTCACCACTACTGCACTACTGTTCACCACTACTGTTTACCACTACTGTGCTACTGTTCACCACTTCTGCACTACTGTTCACCACTACTGCACTACTGTTCACCACTACTGCACTACTGTTCACCACTACTGTACTACCGTTCACCACTACCTCACTACTGTTCACCACTACTGCACTACTGTTCACCACTACTGCACTACTGTTCACCACTACTGCACTACTGTTCACCACTACTGTTCACCACTACTGCACTACTGCTCACCACGACTGTACTACTGTTCACTACTACTGTACTACCCTTCACCACTACTGTATTACTGTTCACCACTACTGTTCACCACTACTGCACTACTGTTCACCACTACTGCACTACTGTTCACCGCTACTGTACTACTGTTCACCACTACTGCACTACTGTTCACAACTACTGCACTACTGTTCACCACTACTGCACTACTTTTCACCACTACTGCACTACTGTTCACCACGACTGTTCACCACTACTGCACTACTGTTCACCACTACTGTTCACCACAACTGCACTACTTTTCACCACTACTGCACTACTGTTCACCACTACTGTTCACCACTACTGCCCTACTATCCACCACTACTGTGCTACTGTTCACCACTACTGCACTACTGTTCACCACTACTGCACTACTGTTCACCACTACTGCACTACTGTTCACCACTACTGTACTACCGTTCACCACTACCTCACTACTGTTCACCACTACTGCACTACTGTTCACCACTACTGCACTACTGTTCACCACTACTGCACTACTGTTCACCACTACTGTTCACCACTACTGCACTACTGCTCACCACTACTGTACTACTGTTCACTACTACTGTACTACCCTTCACCACTACTGTATTACTGTTCACCACTACTGTTCACCACTACTGCACTACTGTTCACCACTACTGCACTACTGTTCACCACTACTGCACTACTGTTCACCACTACTGTATTAAAGTTCACCACTACTGTACTACTGTTCACCACTACTGTACTACTGTTCACCACTACTGTATTACTGTTCACCACTACTGTACTACTGTTCGCCACTACTGCACTACTGTTCACCACTACTGTACTACTGTTCACCACTACTGTACTACGGTTCACCACTACTGTATTACTGTTCACCACTACTGTATTACTGTTCACCACTACTGTTTACCACTACTGCACTACTGTTCACAACTACTGCACTACTGTTCACTACTACTATACTACTGTTCACCACTACTGCACTACTGTCCACCACTACTGCACTACTGTTCACCACTACTGTACTACTGTGCACCACTACTGTATTACTGTTCACCACTACTGTATTACTGTTCACCACTACTGTATTACTATTCACCACTACTGTTCACCACTACTGCACTACTGTTCACCACTACTGCACTACTGTTCACCACTACTGTCACCACTACTGCACTACTGTTCACCACTACTCCACTACAGTTCACCACTACTGTACTACTGTTCACCACTACTGCACTACTTTTCACCACTACTGTACTACTGTTCACCACTACTGCACTACTGTTCACCACTACTGCACTACTGTTCACCACTACTGTACTACTGTTCACCACTACTGCACTACTGTTCACCAGTACTGCACTACTGTTCACCACTACTGTTCACCACTGCTGCACTACTGTTCACCACTACTGCACTACTGTTCACCACTACTGTACACCACTACTGTTCACCACTACTGTACTACTGTTCACCACTACTGTTCACCACTACTGTTCACCACTACTGTATTACTGTTCACCACTACTGTACTACTGTGCACCACTACTGTGTTACTGTTCACCACTACTGTACTACTGTTCACCACTACTGTATTACTGTTCACCACTACTGTTCACCACTACTGCACTACTGTTCACCACTACTGCACTACTGTTCACTACTACTGTACTACCCTTCACCACTACTGTATTACTGTTCACCACTACTGTTCACCACTACTGCACTACTGTTCACCACTACTGCACTACTGCTCACCACTACTGTTCACCACTACTGCACTACTGTTCACCACTACTGTACTACTGTTCACCACTACTGTACTACTGTTCACCACTACTGCACTACTGTTCACCACTACTGCACTGCTGTTCACCACTACTGCACTACTGTTTACCACTACTGCACTACTGTTCACCACTACTGTTCACCACTACTGTTCACCACTACTGTTCACCACTACTGCACTACTGTTCACCACTACTGTACTACTGTTCACCACTACTGTTCACCACTGCTGTTCACCACTACTGTACTACTGTTCAACAGGGCCCCATACCAGGTCAAATGTAGTGCACTGTATAGGGAGGGGTATTGTGTGTAGATTCCTGAGGGCATTTTTAATTTAATCCATTTTAGAATAAGGCTGTAACTGAAAGTGTGACACCAATCAGTCCCCCGAGGACTGGAGGTTCCCAGGCCTGCGAGTGTAACGTAACATTAATCAATTGGTGTGTGTGTGTGCGTGTGTGTGTGTGTGTGTGTGTGTGTGTGTGTGTGTGTGTGTGTGTGTGTGTGCGTGTGCGTGTGCGTGTGCGTGTGTGTGTGTGTGTGTGTGTGTGTGTGTGTGTGTGTGTGTGTGTGTGTGTGCGTGCGTGCGTGCGTGTGTGTGTGCGTGTGTGCGTGTGTGTGTGTGCGTGTGTGTGTGTGTGTGTGTGTGTGTGTGCTGCGGCATTGAAGCTACAAACCAATAGACTTGGCTCTCTCATCCCTTCCAGGCTTCTGGGAGGGAGGGTGGACAATGAGCCTGTCATAGCAGATGGAAGCAATGTCCCCATGCGCTCTTGCAACTTTCATGGCACACAGCTTCAGAAGAAGGAGATATATGTTCCCCTTAGGTTCCTGAGGTTCTGGAAAGAGCCAAGAACTTAAGGCACACCGCCTCAGTGCTTTTATGCATACATCTAGTCAGTAGGCACATGACCGCTGCATGCAATTGCTGTAGGATCAGCAGAGGCATTCAGGGCCGTTAGAGGGACATGAAATAGGTTACGTACATTGTGTCTACCAATGCACCTGGGATAATGTACATTTGCTGAAGCATTGTGACAACTCAATGACACAATGGTGGGGATTAACTGAGCTGGTCTTGAGTCATTGATAGGTCACTGTCTCAACGCAGCCTTATAATGCCGTGAAAGGATCCAGGAACCCAAATGATTTCCTCCTTAGAAAACGTGTTTTAGTTTCTAAAAGGTATCGAAATTGTCAACACAAGTTAATCAAGTAGCCAGTTGTTAAGAGAAAGAATCATTCTAAAGCGGTCAATGCCACGATTGAGAGAGGTCACAAGGCCAGATATGATGGGTCTTTTATTAGTGTCTAGCAGAGAGTCAATCAGCTCTTTGAAATCCAGTTTCAACTGTTCAGAGCTGCCCTTCATAATGTCATTAAAACCCAGATGGACTACGATAAAATCGATGTCAGTGTCCTGAAATAGTGCATCCGTGAGCAGCTTCGTAATGTCACTTACTCAAGCTCCAATTGTTTTTTCACCAAGAACAATCACATTTCTTACCATGGAGCTGCCAAAATAACGTCTGGCGAGAAGGACGAGGAAATCCACCCACTTCCACATCACAGCGTCACAGGATTTGGAGAACCCTTTAAGGACGGGCGAGAGAGGCAGGATAACTTGAGCCCGCAGCTCCCGACGTCTGGTGCAGGCCTCCTCCAACAGATGGAGAAGCCCCACTCGAACCAGAGCAGGGACTGAATGGCGCCGACGTAGGAGTAGGCACAGTGGACACAGGTACCCCCGGCGACGACGATGCTGGAAGATCAGGCTTGAGGGTGGCAAAGCTACTCGTTGCTCCGTGCCTCTCGTTGGGAGTGTAGACTGCTTTGGGCTTGAGGGTGGCAAAGCTACTCGTTGCTCCGTGCCTCTCGTTGGGAGTGTAGACTGCTTTGCTGGAGCCTGCTGTATGCTGGCTTCCACGGATCGTGATATGCGACCATTGTTTATTGCCATGCTCCTTTCGACTCCACTATCAGATGGGAGAGGTGAGGCAATAGATTACAGCTTATGGGCCCTGGTCAAAAGTAGTGAAGGGAATAGGGCGCCATTTGGGACTTATCCATGGACTTGGCCACTTCCTGTTCCTGATGGGGCTTCTCCATCTGCCCGTCCTTAAAGGGCCACTTCCTGTTCCCAGCCTTTAGTACAAATCCAGAGTTTTTTTTACAGTCCATGGAAAACAGTCTGTCTACAGAGTGCTCTTACAACTCTAACTTACAATGTTAATTAATTAAGCTGTTGGGTGGGGTGCTAATCTGACATGTGGAATTGTTTTAAGATATTCATAAATGGCAACAACAAAAAAAGGACAATAACAAAAACAATCATGTGAAACAAGTTTTTGAAGAGTCTGTTCTAAATCGAGTAGATATAAAACAAATCAGTAAATATACAGTACCAGACAAAAGTTTGGACACACCTACTCATTCAAGGCTTTTTCTTTATTTTTACTATTTTCTACATTGAAGAATAAAAACTATGAAGTAGCAAATATGGAATCATACATATCAAAAGCAAAAAACTGTTTTAAATAAATCCAAATATATTTGAGATTTGAAATTTTTCAAAACAGCCAACCTTTGCCTTGATGACAGCGTTGTACACTCTTGGTATTCTCTCAACCAGCTTCATCTGGAATGCTTTTCCAACAGTCTTGAAGGAGTTCCCACATATGCTAAGCACTTGTTTGCTGCTTTTCCTTCACTCTGCGGTCCAACTCATCCCAAACCCAATCAATTGGGTTGAGGTCGGGTGATGGGGAAGCTAGGTCATCTGATGCAGCACTCCATCACTCTCCTTCTTGGGAAAATAGCAATTACACAGCCTGGAGGTGTTTTGGTTCATTGCCCTGTTGAAAAACAAGCCCAAACCAGATGGAATGGCGTATTGCTGCAGAATGCTGTGGTAGCCCAGCTGGTTAAGTGCGCCTTCAATTCTAAATAAATCACTGACAGTGTCTCCAGTTCACGTCCAGGGTCTGGAGAGCATTCATGGAACGTCTAGGGGTCTCGGACAGCCTCACCTCACGTTTTCACCCCGAGAGTAACGGGCAGGTGGAGAGAGTAAATCAGGATGTGGGTAGAATTCTGCGGTCATATTGCCAGGACCGGGGGGAGTGGGCGGCGTTCATCCCCTGGGCAGAGATGGCCCAAAACTCACTCCGCCACTCCTCCCTGTCCTTTCCAGTGCGTCCTGGGGTATCCGTGGCATCAGAGCCAGATCAAAGCTCGGTGGACGAATGGTTTAAGCGCTCGGAGGAGACCTGGGACGCCGCCCATGTGCACTTGCAACGGGCAGTGAGGCGGCAGAAGGCGAGCGCCGACCGCCACCGCAGTGAGGACCCGTTGTTCACACCTGGGGACCGTGTCTGGCTCTCGACCCGAAACCTGCCACTCCGCCTGCCCTGCTGGAAGCTGTGTCAGCGGTTTGTGGGGCCATTCAAAGTCCTGAGGAGACTGAATGAGGTATGCTACAGGTTACAGCTTCCCCCAGATTACCGTACTAATCCCTCGTTCCATGTGTCTCTCCTCAGGGTGGTGGTGGTTGGTCCACTCCAGGAGTCTGAAGTGCGGGAGGTTCCTCCGCCCCTCTGGACATCGAGGGGGCCCCGGCGTATGCTTTTCGAACCATACTGGACTCGCAGCGTCGGGCGAGGGGCCTTCAGTACCTTGTGGAGTGGGAGGGGTACGGTCCAGAGGAGAGATGCTGGGTGCCGGTGGAGGAAGTCTTGGACCCTTCGTTGCTGTGGGAGTTCCACTGTCTCCATCTGGATCTCCCTGGGCCCCGTCCTCCGGGTCGTCCCCGATGTTGGTGTCGGCACACTCCTCGAGCCGCGCGTCAAGGGGGGGGGTTAAAAGCATCAGCAAAATAAAACTGTATAGCTATCTATACAGGCAGCCCATTCTGATATTTCTTCCACTAATATGTCCTTTGACCAATCAATTCCGATTTTTTCACACCAGATCTTTTTCGGAGCTTACGATTAGTCTAAAGACCAATTAGTGACAAAAAAGTAATTGGACTGTCGGTATAAAACGCAGCCATAGACATGTTGGACTATTTGACATCATCAGTTTGTAAATAGGGGGCGCTGTATCTAACTGAAACAAAAACAAGGAAAGCCATGTGCTCAGAGAGAAACAAAGCAACAAGTAGTTAGCTTGCTAAATAAGTAGCAATAATAGATTTGTTTCACACTTCAATAAGATAGGCAGCAACGATAAAGCATCTAACGTTACACTTCTATTTTAGTTTCAAGTTGCATTGCTGATATTCCATGATGCTAACGCATTTAGCCTCAAAAAGCACAAAGGCATTGCTTGCAATGGACACAGGCGCTAGCTAGCCGTTATAAACCAAGGAGGTAGCCATCCACCGTCAACCACAGTTTTACAGTTTTACAGTGTGCAACACATGCACAAAATAATCTCAAGCTTTTCAATTCAATTCATATTTCACAATTATGCTAGCTATTATCAATAGCTAAATTAACGAAAGGAACACATGATTAGCGAGCTAGGTAACTGTAGCCAGGTTAGCTAATCATGTTTTCCTTTTAGCTAACTGAGCATGCAGAGCTAGCTAGACATCTTTAGCTTACTTGCTTTAGTCTCAAGTCGAAAGACGAGGGATGCACGACCTGAGGTTATGTTAGGTATGAGATGGGGAGTGCGAATGCAGAGTCGTTTTCAAGTTTGACAGGTGCCCTTGGTGTCTGAAGTTTCTGCTGCGACGACAAGGCAAATATCATTCCTAGCTAGCTCGCATGCAAATATTGTTAGCTTAGCTAGCTACCTCCAAATCAAAATATAGCCTAAGGCTACTTAGCTAACTGGTTCATGTTAGCTGGCCCCCACAGCTCCCCAGCCCCTTCAACTCTTCACCTCCAGAGCCAGCACCTCAGCCTCCTAAATTATTATCTATCACAATCAACACCAGGCCATACTAATAAACTCACACCAACTTCAATTTAAATAAACAACCTGTTACCACAACTTTAGCCCCTGCCCCTCACCACCATCTATCCCTATAATCAACACCAGTTCAACTGATAAAGTCCAGATGTATATGAGGTCTAGTAGCCGCAGAGAAACTCCAGCCTCCTCCTCCGGACTCTAAACCATGATAGGTCAGCTACATCATCACCCCTGATCCTCCATGATAGGTCAGCGACATCACCCCTCCTCCTCCATGATAAGTCAGCTACATCATCACCCCTGATCCTCCATGATAGGTCAGCTACATCATCACCCCTCCTCCTCCATGATAAGTCAGCTACATCATCACCCCTGATCCTCCATGATAGGTCAGCTACAGCATCACCCCTCCTCCTCCACGATAAGTCAGCTACATCATCACCCCTCCTCCTCCATGATAGGTCAGCTACAGCATCACCCCTCCTCCTCCACGATAAGTCAGCTACATCATCACCCCTCCTCCTCCATGATAGGTCAGCTACAGCATCACCCTTGATCCTCCACGATAAGTCAGCTACATCATCACCCCTCCTCCTCCATGATAGGTCAGCGACATCATCACCCCTCCTCCTCCACGATAAGTCAGCTACATCATCACCCCTGATCCTCCATGATAGGTCAGCTACAGCATCACCCCTCCTCCTCCACGATAAGTCAGCTACATCATCACCCCTCCTCCTCCATGATAGGTCAGCGACATCATCACCCCTCCTCCTCCACGATAAGTCAGCTACATCATCACCCCTGATCCTCCATGATAGGTCAGCTACAGCATCACCCTTGATCCTCCACGATAAGTCAGCTACATCATCACCCCTCCTCCTCCATGATAGGTCAGCGACATCATCACCCCTCCTCCTCCACGATAAGTCAGCTACATCATCACCCCTCCTCCTCCATGATAGGTCAGCTACAGCATCACCCTTGATCCTCCATGATAGGTCAGCTACATCATCACCCCTCCTCCTCCATGATAGGTCAGCTACATCATCACCCCTCCTCCTCCATGATAGGTCAGCTACATCATCACCCCTCCTCCTCCATGATAGGTCAGCTACAGCATCACCCTTGATCCTCCATGATAGGTCAGCTACATCACCCCTCCTCCTCCACGATAAGTCAGCTACATCATCACCCCTCCTCCTCCATGATAGGTCAGCTACATCATCACCCCTCCTCCTCCATGATAGGTCAGCTACAGCATCACCCCTCCTCCTCCACGATAAGTCAGCTACATCATCACCCCTCCTCCTCCATGATAGGTCAGCTACATCATCACCCCTCCTCCTCCATGATAGGTCAGCTACATCATCACCCCTCCTCCTCCACGATAAGTCAGCTACATCATCATCAACACCTACCTCATCTGTATAACTGCCAGAGATCATTGAATAAGTCAGTCCTGTGTGGTTGTGGTTTGCTGTAGTGTTGCTACTGTAGGCTTGTCTCCCAAATGGCCCACTATTACCTGTGTAGTGCCCTACTTTTGACCTGAGCCCTATGAGCCCTGGTCAAAAGTAGTGCACTACATAGGGAATAGGCTGCCATTTGGGACCAAGATGCATCCTCTGACCTGTTTAAAGGGCCCGTGAGGACGTTTCTCTCCAGATCATCCTGATGTCCTGGTTGTGTATTGATACAGTACGCTTCACACAGGATCAATACACTGCTGAGAACATAATGGAGTCTCTCTGAGGGTGACTGGACTGGTCTGGCTGAGCAACTAACATTTAGAGGTCCACACACACACACACACACACACACACACACACACACACACACACACACACACACACACACACACACACACACACACACACACACACACACACACACACACACAGACACACACACACACACACACACTGACACACACACACACACTGACACACACACGCACACAAACACAGACACACACAGACACACACACACACACACACGCACGCACGCACACAAACACACACACACAAACACACACACACACACAGACCAAAGTTTAGATGCCCATTGGATGAATGCTGCCTATATGTACTATATCCATCATGACTCTGTCCAAACTGTTTTAATCAGCATCTAATTAGTGGCGGTTCATTGGTTGACAGTTCTATAGTTGGCAGGATTCATTCATTAATTAAGTAAAATTGTCTAAAGCATCTGCCTGATGAAAGGTTTTGAAATGTTTAAACGAGCAAATTATTGACCCCAATCAGAAAGATGGCAAAATAAACAAATATTCCCAACACCTTGTTATTGAATGTTGTCCAAAGACTGCTGTTTCAGTGAAGTAACTCTTGGTTTAATGTCGAAGTCATTCTAAAGGCTGCTATCTAATATAATTACACCATGGTTACGCCAACCGAGTTCATGGTGTTTGAAGATGTTTGCGTGATAACACTCTCGACATAATGGTCTCGTCCACCATTACGTAAGTACATGAACTTCTAATCTCAGCAAAACTCAACAACTAACTGTTGGATTAAATTTAAATATTTAAATATTAATTCATTGCTACAGGGAGCAGTTACAGATCCACATCACTGTTACAAAATAGTGCCGTTTCAGAATATCCAGCCATTCTAGACAATACAAACATTCCAGGAAGATTCAGACATTCGAGAACACACTGATATTCTAGATTGAACACCCAGACATTCTAGAGGATTCAGACATTCTAGAATACATTGATATTCTAGATAGAACACCCAAACATTGTAGAAGATTCAGACATACTAGAACACCCAAATATTCTAGATAGAACATCCAGACATTATAGATAGAGCCCCCAGATATTCTAGAAATAACACCCAGACATTCTAGAAAGAAGACCCAGACATTCTAGATAGAACACCCAGACATTCTAGAAAGAACACCAAGACATTCTAGAAAGAACACCCAGACATACTAGAAAGAACACCCAGACATTCTAGAAAGAACACCCAGACATTCTAGAAAGACCACCCAGACATTCTAGAAAGAACACCCAGACATTCTAGATAGAACACCCAGACATTCTAGAAAGAACACCCAGACATTCTAGAAAGACCACCCAGACATTCTAGAAAGACCACCCAGACATTCTAGAAAGAACACCCAGACATTCTAGAAAGACCACCCAGACATACTAGAAAGACCACCCAGACATTCTAGAAAGAACACCCAGACATTCTAGAAAGACCACCCAGACATACTAGAAAGAACACCAAGACATTCTAGAAAGACCACCCAGACATTCTAGAAAGAACACCCAGACATTCTAGAAAGACCACCCAGACATTCTAGAAAGAACACCCAGACATTCTAGAAAGACCACCCAGACATACTAGAAAGAACACCCAGACATTCTAGAAAGACCACCCAGACATACTAGAAAGAACACCCAGACATTCTAGAAAGACCACCCAGACATACTAGAAAGAACACCAAGACATTCTAGAAAGAACACCCAGACATTCTAGAACAGTCAGATATTCTCGAACACCCTGTGATTTTCAAACATTCAGCCATTCCAAGAAAGAAACCTGACATTACGGTTCACTAACAAACACCAATCAGTCCATCCTGGCTATAATGAAATATGATAATACTTTGTCTTGTTGTGTTTACACTCTGTCAGAGGCTGGGGTGGAGACGGAGGCTGCCAATGTGGAGAAGAAGTTGACAGTTGTCACCTGGGTAATCGTTGTGCTCCCAAGCGTTTTAATACAGGCAAACTTCTGCAAGGTAACAGCAGAAAACATTTGCACTCAATGAATAAGAGATGAGAGGAAAAGTGGTGCTTCTGCATTTCGTTTAAAAAGGAGAGAGGAAAAACACTAAATATTATACGCTTGTTGTGAAACGGGTTTTATGGAATAATTTACCTCAAGGCAGGTGTATCATGTAACCAAATAAAGCAGCAGGAGGATAAATTATAAAACACTGTGTACCTGTAACTAAATGTCCTGGAATAAAACTGCTCTCTCTCTTCATCCTTGGTTAAGCTCCATCTAGCACTCTCTCCTTCACTAATGGAGACTCGGAGAGGAGAACCTGTTGGTTGGATGGTCATCTGGATTGAATTTCTTCTTAATAACTGACTTGCCAAGTTAAATAAAGGTTCAAATAAATATATTTTTTAATGAAAACAAATTGTACGCTTTGGTTTCCTGAATCCAAGCAGCAAGAAACATCTCACTGGATCTAAGAAAGTGTTCAGCGGCTTGCCTCAATACCCTCATAACACTTGGGCCCAAATATCACTCCAGCAGCAAACAAAAATAGACTCCAACCCTCTTCCGCCTCCAGAAACCACTTTAATAACCCCACACTACCCTTTTTTACTTGCTGTTGTGTAATCTAGAACGCTTCCTAACAGCTCTCTTATTAACTGACTTAAGCCCATAGGCATGAAACGGGTCCAGTCATAATGGGGTTGTGAGTGGATAAACAGCAACAGCCTTTTCCTGACAAAGATCACAGGAAATAGAATCAGACTGTTGCTCCCATTTTACATTACATTTAAGTCATTTGGCAGACGCTCTTATCCAGAGCGACTTACAAATTGGTGAATTCACCTTATGACATCCAGTGGAACAGCCACTTTACAATAGTGCATCTAAATCATTTAAGGGGGGTGAGAAGGATTGCTTTATCCTATCCTAGGTATTCCTTAAAGAGGTGGGGTTTCAGGTGTCTCCGGAAGGTGGTGATTGACTCCGCTGTCCTGGCGTCGTGAGGGAGTTTGTTCCACCATTGGGGGGCCAGAGCAGCGAACAGTTTTGACTGGGCTGAGCGGGAACTGTACTTCCTCAGTGGTAGGGAGGCGAGCAGACTGTTGCTCCCCACAGACTGTTGTTCCCCACAGACTGTTGTTCCCCACAGACTGTTGCTCACCACAGACTGTTGTTCCCCACAGACTGTTGCTCCCCACAGACTGTTGTTCCCCACAGACTGTTGTTCCCCACAGACTGTTGCTCCCCACAGACTGTTGTTCCCCACAGACTGTTGCCTACCACAGACTGTTGTTCCCCACAGACTGTTGTTCCCCACAGACTGTTGTTCCCCACAGACTGTTGCTCCCCACAGACTGTTGCTCCCCACAGACTGTTGTTCCCCACAGACTGTTGCTCCCCACAGACTGTTGCTCCCCACAGACTGTTGCTCCCCACAGACTGTTGCTCCCCACAGACTGTTGCCTACCACAGACTGTTGTTCCCCACAGACTGTTGCTCCCCACAGACTGTTGTTCCCCACAGACTGTTGCTCCCCACAGACTGTTGCTCCCCACAGACTGTTGCTCCCCACAGACTGTTGCTCCCCACAGACTGTTGCTCCCCACAGACTGTTGTTCCCCACAGACTGTTGCTCCCCACAGACTGTTGTTCCCCACAGACTGTTGTTCCCCCCAGACTGTTGCTCCCCACAGACTGTTGTTCCCCACAGACTGTTGCTCCCCACAGACTGTTGTTCCCCACAGACTGTTGCTCCCCACAGACTGTTGCTCCCCACAGACTGTTGCTCCCCACAGACTGTTGCTCCCCACAGACTGTTGTTCCCCACAGACTGTTGCTCCCCACAGACTGTTGCTCCCCACAGACTGTTGCTCCCCACAGACTGTTGCTCCCCACAGACTGTTGCTCCCCACAGACTGTTGTTCCCCACAGACTGTTGTTCCCCACAGACTGTTGCTCCCCACAGACTGTTGCTCCCCACAGACTGTTGCTCCCCACAGACTGTTGCTCCCCACAGACTGTTGCTCCCCACAGACTGTTGCTCCCCACAGACTGTTGCTCCCCACAGACTGTTGCCTACCACAGACTGTTGCTCCCCACAGACTGTTGTTCCCCACAGACTGTTGTTCCCCACAGACTGTTGCTCCCCACAGACTGTTGCTCCCCACAGACTGTTGCTCCCCACAGACTGTTGCTCCCCACAGACTGTTGTTCCCCACAGACTGTTGCTCCCCACAGACTGTTGCTCCCCACAGACTGTTGCTCCCCACAGACTGTTGCTCCCCACAGACTGTTGTTCCCCACGGACTGTTGCTCCCCACAGACTGTTGCTCCCCACAGACTGTTGCTCCCCACAGACTGTTGTTCCCCACAGACTGTTGTTCCCCACAGACTGTTGCTCCCCACAGACTGTTGCTCCCCACAGACTGTTGCTCCCCACAGACTGTTGCTCCCCACAGACTGTTGCTCCCCACAGACTGTTGCTCCCCACAGACTGTTGCTACCCAGACTGTTGCTCCCCACAGACTGTTGTTCCCCACAGACTGTTGTTCCCCACAGACTGTTGCTCCCCACAGACTGTTGCTCCCCACATGAGTACTTGACTCCAAGCTAAATGGCATCCTATTCTCTCCCAGTGCACTACTTTTGACAAGAGCCCTATGGCCCTGGTAAAACCAAATATAGGGTACACGGTAGGGTATAGGGTGTGTATCCTAAACGATATCATAACCGCCAACGATAAGAGACAATGCTGTTGTGCAGCCGTACTCATCGACCTGGCCAAGGCTTTCGACTCTGTCAATCACCACATTCTTATCGGCAGACTCAACAGCCTTGGTTTCTGAAATGATTGCCTCGCCTGGTTCACCAATTACTTCTTGGACAGATGACACAATTGTGTGTACTTCTGGCCCTTCTTTGGACACTGTGTTAACAAACCTCCAGACAAGCTTCAATGCCATACAACTCTCCTTCTGTGGCCTCCAACTGTTTACTTACTTGAATGCAAGTAAAACTAAATGCATGCTCTTCAAACGATTGCTGCCCAACCCTGCCCGCCCGTATAGCATCACTACTCTGGACGGTTCTGACCTAGAGTATGTGGACAGCTACAAATACCTAGGTGTCTGGTTAGACTGTAAACTCTCCTTCCAGACTCACATTAAGCATCTCCAATCCAAAATTAAATCTAGAATCGTCTTCCTACTTCGCAACAAAGCATCCATCACTCATGCTGCCAAACATATCCTCGTAAAACTGACTATCCTACCGATCCTTGACTTCGACGATGTCATTTACAAAATAGCCTCCAATACCCTACTCAGAAAAGTGGATGCAGTCTATCACAGTGCCATCTGTTTTGTCACCAAAGCCCCATATACTACACACCACCTATATGCACTCGTTGGCTGGCCCTCGCTTCATATTCATCGCCAAACCCACTGGCTAAGCCCCGCCTTATCTCAGCTCACTGGTCACCACAGCAGCAACCACCCGTAGCACGTGCTCGAGCAGGTATATTTCACTGGTCACCCCCGAAGCCAATTAGTCTACCTGGTTAAATAAAGGTGAAATAATAAATAATAAATAATAATAAAAAATAATAAATAAATACAATAAAAATACAGTAGGGTATAGGATATACGGTAGGGTATAGGGTATATGGTATACGGTAGGGTATAGGGTATATGGTATTCGGTAGGGTATAGGGTATACGGTAGGGGATTGGGTATACGGTAGGGTATAGTGTATATGGAGGCTATAGGATATATGGTAGGGTATAGGGTATACGGTAGGGTATAGGGTATACGGTAGGGTATAGGGTATATGGTAGGGGATTAGGTATACGGTAGGGTATAGGGTACAGCCTATACGGTAGGGTATAGGGTATAGCGTATTCGGTAGAGTATAGGGTATAGGGTACAGCCTATACGGTAGGGTATAGGGTATAGCGTATTCGGTAGAGTATAGGGTATACTCTAGGTTCTAGGGTATACGCTAGAGTGTAGGATATATGGTAGGGTATAGGGTATACGGTAGGGTATAGGGTATATGGTATTCGGTAGGGTATAGGGTATATGGTAGGGGATTGGGTATACGGTAGGGTGTAGGATATATGGTAGGGTATAAGGTATACGGTAGGGTATAGGGTATACGGTAGGGTATAGGGTACATGGTATACGGTAGGGTATAGGGTATATGGTATTCGGTAGGGTATAGGGTATATGGTAGGGGATTGGGTATACGGTAGGGTATAGGGTATACGGCAGGGTATAGGGTATACGGTAGGGTATAGGGTATATGGTAGGGTATAGGGTATACGGTAGGGTATAGGGTACAGCCTATACGGTAGGGTATAGGGTATAGCGTATACGGTAGAGTATAGGGTATACTCTAGGTTTTAGGGTTAACGCTAGAGTGTAGGATATATGGTAGGGTATAGGGTATACGATAGAGTATAGAGTATATGGTAGAGTATAGGGTATATGGTAGGGGATTGGGTATACGGTAGAGTATAGAGTATACAGTAGGGTTTAGGGTATACGCTAGGGTATAGGGTATAGGATATACGGTAGGGTATAGGGTATACGGTAGGGTATAGGGTATACGGTAGGGTATAGGGTATACGGTAGGGTATAGGGTATACGGTGGGTATAGGGTATACGGTAGGGTATAGGGTATACGCTAGGATATAGGGCATACGCTAGGGTATAGGGTATACGCTAGGGTATAGAGTATACGGTAGGGTATAGAATATACGGTAGGGTATAGGGTATACGGTAGAGTATAGGGTATATGGTAGAGTATAGGGTATAGGGTATATGGTAGGGTATAGGATATACGGTAGAGTATAGGGCATACAGTAGGGTATAGGGTATATGGTAGGGTATAGGGTATAGGGTATACGGTAGGGTATACGGTAGAGTATAGGATATACAGTAGGGTATAGGGTAAATCAAATCAAATCAAATCAAATTTATTTATGTAGCCCTTCGTACATCAGCTGATATCTCAAAGTGCTGTACACAAACCCAGCCTAAAACCCCAAACAGCAAGCAATGCAGGTGTAGAAGCACGGTGGCTAGGAAAAACTCCCTAGAAAGGCCAAGACCTAGGAAGAAACCTAGAGAGGAACCAGGCTATGTGGGGTGGCCAGTCCTCTTCTGGCTGTGCCAGGTGGAGATTATAACAGAACATGGCCAAGATGTTCAAATGTTAAATGACCAGCATGGTCGAATAATAAGGCAGAACAGTTGAAACTGGAGCAGCAGCACGGCCAGGTGGACTGGGGACAGCAAGGAGTCATCATGTCAGGTAGTCCTGAGGCATGGTCCTAGGGCTCAGGTCCTCCGAGAGAGAGAAAGAGAGAATTAGAGAGAGCACACTTAAATTCACACAGGACACCGAATAGGACAGGAGAAGTACTCCAGGTATAACAAACTGACCCTAACCCCCCGACACATAAACTACTGCAGCATAAATACTGGAGGCTGAGACAGGAGGGGTCAGGAGACACTGTGGCCCCATCCGAGGACACCCCAGGACAGGGCCAAACAGGAAGGATATAACCACACCCACTTTGCCAAAGCACAGCCCCCCCACCACTCGAGGGATATCTTCAACCACCAACTTACCATCCTGAGACAAGGCTGAGTATAGCCCACAAAGATCTCCTCCACGGCACAACCCAAGGAGGGGGGGGGGGGCGCCAACCCAGACAGGATGACCACATCAGTGAATCAACCCACTCAGGTGACGCACCCCCTCCAGGGACGGCATGAGAGAGCCCCAGTAAGCCAGTGACTCAGCCCCTGTAATAGGGTTAGAGGCAGAGAATCCCAGTGGAAAGAGGGGAACCGGCCAGGCAGAGACAGCAAGGGCGGTTCGTTGCTCCAGAGCCTTTCCGTTCACCTTCCCACTCCTGGGCCAGACTACACTCAATCATATGACCCACTGAAGAGATGAGTCTTCAGTAAGGACTTAAAGGTTGAGACCGAGTTTGCGTCTCTGACATGGGTAGGCAGACCGTTCCATAAAAATGGAGCTCTATAGGAGAAAGCCCTACCTCCAGCTGTTTGCTTAGAAATTCTAGGGACAATTAGGAGGCCTGCGTCTTGTGACTGTAGTGTACGTGTAGGTATGTACGGCAGGACCAAATCAGAGAGATAGGTAGGAGCAAGCCCATGTAATGCTTTGTAGGTTAGCAGTAAAACCTTGAAATCAGCCCTTGCTTTGACAGGAAGCCAGTGTAGGGAGGCTAGCACTGGAGTAATATGATAAAAAAAATTGGTTCTAGTCAGGATTCTAGCAGCCGTATTTAGCACTAACTGAAGTATATTTAGTGCTTTATCCGGGTAGCCGGAAAGTAGAGCATTGCCGTAGTCTAACCTAGAAGTGACAAAAGCATGGATTAATTTTTCTGCATCATTTTTGGACAGAAAGTTTCTGATTTTTGCAATGTTACGTAGATGGAAAAAAGCGGTCCTTGAAATGGTCTTGATATGTTCTTCAAATGAGAGATCAGGGTCCAGAGTAACGCCAAGGTCCTTCACAGTTTTATTTGAGACGACTGTTAAGATTAATTGTCAGATTCAACAGAAGATCTCTTTGTTTCTTGGGACCTAGAACAAGCATCTCTAAAAGAAGAAAGTTTGCAGCCATCCACTTCCTTATGTCTGAAACACAGGCTTCTAGCGAGGGCAATTTTGGGGCTTCACCATATTTCATTGAAATGTACAGCTGTGTGTCATCCGCATAGCATTGAAAGTTAACATTATGTTTTCGAATGACATCCCCAAGAGTTAAAATATATAGTGAAAACAATAGTGGTCCTAAAACGGAACCTTGAGGAACACCGACATTTACAGTTGATTTGTCAGAGGACAAACCATTCACAGAGACATACGGTAGGGTATAGGGTATAGGGTAGGGTATAGTGTATACGGTAGTGTATAGGATATACACTAGGGTATAGGGTATACGGTAGGGTATAGTGTATACGGTAGGGTATAGGGTATACGGTAGGGTATAGGGTATTGTCACGGCTCCTCCTCTGCATTGCAGGGGCGGATCCTCCTGCAGGCAGAGGAGGGTTGTTAGTGATTGGAGTCACCTGGGATCAGAGTATTTAAACTGTCACTACTCACCTCTCTCTCTCTCTCTCTCTCTCGCTTTCCGCTCCTCCAGGTATGAACCTGTTTTGTTTGTTCTTTTGTAGTTTTGCATAGTTTTCACTCCGTCATTCACACATCCATGCACTTCACATACATCTTACATTATGATACTTCCACACCTCATTCCTTTTTCTTAGTTTAAAGTTAAAAGTATTGTTTACAATAAAGAACATTTATACCCAATTATGACAAAGCAAAAACTGTTATTTTTAGAAAAACGTAAATATCACATTTACATAAGTATTCAGACCCTTTACTCAGTACTTTGTTGAAGCCCCTCTTCTTGGGTATGACGCTACAAGCTTGGTTACACCTCTATTTGGGGACTTTCTCCCATTCTTCTCTGCAGATCGTCGTTATGGGGTATTGTGTGTATTTTGCTGAGGATTTGTTATTTATTGAATCCATTTTAGAATAAGGCTGTAAAGTAACAAAATGTGGAAAAAGTCAAGGGGTCTGAATACTTTCTGAAGGCCCTGTATTTTATACCCATATTTAATCCCTTCTTTTGGGGGGCACTAAACTACTTTCATATATACTTCCATAATTTGTTTTAAACTGGTACTGAGCTACCTTCAGACGAGTCTTGTGAGGCTTGAGCAAAAGAACCGTGTTCGTGAGATTCTCACCTTTCCTTAGAGGGGTCATATCGGTGTGTAGGGCCACACAGTTCAGACGCTACAGCCATTTTCGTGAGAAGACTGATGTCTCGTAGTCTGACAAACATCACCGTAGCTCGGCCACCTTCCACCGCAGATAGGGTGTCTCATGGTCTGACAAACATCACCGTAGCTCGGCCACCTTCCACCGCAGAAGGGGTGTCTCGTAGTCTGACAAACATCACTGTAGCTCGGCCACCTTCCACCGCAGATAGGGTGTCTCATGGTCTGACAAACATCACTGTAGCTCGGCCACCTTCCACCGCAGATGGGTTGTTTCATAGTCTGACAAACATCACTGTAGCTCGGCCACCTTCCACCGCAGATAGGGTGTCTCATGGTCTGACAAACATCACTGTAGCTCGGCCACCTTCCACTGCAGATGGGTTGTCTCATAGTCTGACAAACATCACTGTAGCTCGGCCACCTTCCACCGCAGATGGGAGGTCTCATAGTCTGACAAACATCACTGTAGCTCGGCCACCTTCCACCACAGATGGGTTGTCTCATGGTCTGACAAACATCACTGTAGCTCGGCCACCTTCCACTGCAGATGGGTTGTTTCATAGTCTGACAAACATCACTGTAGCTCGGCCACCTTCCACCGCAGATGGGGAAGGTTGCCATTGGCGGATGTGGTGGATGGAGACACTGTCCATGCAAAGCAGATATCTCTAGCGACTCTAGGGGGTAGGCAGCTGCGTGGAGACTTCATTAGGTTCCCCAATGGAGGATCAGAGCCAGAATTCAAGTTTTTCAAGGGCAACACTCTGTCTCAGTCCAGACCATTGCCAATGTATTTATTTATCAGATTAGTTAGGTGCTGTGTTTGTGGCCGATTGCATTCAGAAAGTATTCAGACCCCTTGACTTTTTTCCACGTTTTGTTTGGGCGACAGCCTTATTCTAAAATTGATTAAATAGTTATTTCCCCTTATCAATCGACACATAATACCACATAATGACATAGCAAAAAACAGGTTTTTAGAAATGCTTGCAAATTTATTAAATATGAAGAAAAAAAAACATTTACATAAGTATTAAGACCCTGTACTCAGTACTTTGTTGAAACAGCTTTGGCAGCGATTACAGCCTTGAGTCTTCTTGGGTATGACACTACAAGCTTGGCACAACTGTATTTGGGGAGTTGATCCACTTCTTCTCTGCAGATCCTCTCAAGCTCTGTCAGGTTGGATGGGGAGAGTCTCTGTGCAGCTATTTTTAGGTCTCTCTAGAGATGTTAGATCGGGTTTAACTCTGTGCTCTGGCTGGACCACTCAAGGAGATTCAGAGACTTGTCCCGACGCCACTGCTGCATTGTTTTGGCTGTGTGTTAAGGGTCGTTGACCTGTTGGAAGGTGAACCTTCACACAGTCTGAGGTCCTGAGGGCTCTGGAGCTGTAACGTCTCTCGTCGGAAAGCATGGACCAAAACGCAGCGTGGTAAGTGTTCACGATTCTTTATTACTCAAAAAAACACTTGAACAAAATAACAAAGTGAAAAAACTAAACTGTTCTGTCAGGTGCAGACACTAAACAGAAAATAACTACCCACAAAACACAGGTGGGAAAAAGGCTGCCTAAGTATGATTCCCAATCAGAGACAACGATAGACAGCTGCCTCTGATTGGGAACCACACTCGGCCAAAGACAAAGAAATAGAAAACATAGAAATAAAGAAACTAGAATGCCCACCATAGTCACTCTCTATGGCCAGTACCCCCCCCCCCCCCAAAGGCCGGGCCCTGGTGCATGCAACTTCACAACTTCACTGGGGGATCCGGGCTGCAGATCATCGCCGGAGGAACCAGACCATCGATCATCACCGGAGGCTCACGACAGGAGACCGTCGCTGCAGGCTCCGGACTGGGGACCGTCTCTGGAGGCTCCGGACTGGGGACCGTCTCTGGAGGCACCGGACTGGGGACCGTCGCTGGAGGCTCTGGACTGGGGACCGTCGCTGGAGGCTCCGGACTGGGGACCGTCGCTGGAGGCTCTGTACTGGGGACTGTCGCTGGAGGCTCTGGACTGGGGACCGTCTCTGCAGGCTCCGGACTGGGGACCGTCGCTGCAGGCTCAGGACTGGGGACCGTCGCTGCAGGCTCCAGACTGGGGAACGTCGCTGGAGGCTCCGGACTGGGAAACGTCGCTGCAGGCTCCGGACTGGGAACCGTCGCTGGAGGCTCTGGACTGGGGACCGTCGCTGCAGGCTCCGGACTGGGAACCGTCGCTGCAGGCTCCGGACTGGGAACCGTCGCTGCAGGCTCCGGACTGGGAACCGTCGCTGCAGGCTCAGGACTGGGGACCGTCGCTGCAGGCTCCGGACTGGGAACCGTCGCTGCAGGCTCAGGACTGGGGACCGTCGCTGCAGGCTCAGGACTGGGGACCGTCGCTGGAGGCTCAGGACTGGGGACCGTCGCTGCAGGCTCCGGACTGCGAACCGTCGCTGCAGGCTCCGGTCTGGGGACCGTCGCTGCTGGCTCCGGACTGGGAACCGCGCTGCAGGCTCCGGACTGGGAACCGTCGCTGCAGGCTCCGGACTGGGAACCGTCGCTGCAGGCTCCGGACTGGGAACCGTCGCTGCAGGCTCCGGACTGGGAACCGTCGCTGCAGGCTCCGGACTGGGACCGGACTGGGAACCGTCGCTGCAGGCTCCGGACTGGGAACCGTCGCTGCAGGCTCCGGACTGGGACCGGACTGGGACCGTCGCTGCAGGCTCCGGACTGGGAACCGCCGCTGCAGGCTCCGGACTGGGAACCGTCGCTGCAGGCTCCGGACTGGGAACCGTCGCTGCAGGCTCTGGACTGGGAACCGCGCTGCAGGCTCCGGACTGGGAACCGTCGCTGCAGGCTCTGGACTGGGAACCGTCGCTGCAGGCTCCAGACTGGGGACCGTCGCTGCAGGCTCAGGACTGGGGACCGTCGCTGGAGGCTCTGGACTGGGGACCGTCGCTGCAGGCTCCGGACTGCGAACCGTCGCTGCAGGCTCCGGACTGGGGACCGTCGCTGCAGGCTCCGGACTGGGAACCGTCGCTGCAGGCTCCGGACTGGGAACCGTCGCTGCAGGCTCCGGACTGGGAACCGTCGCTGCAGGCTCCGGACTGGGAACCGTCGCTGCAGGCTCCGGACTGGGAACCGTCGCTGCAGGCTCCGGACTGGGACCGGACTGGGAACCGTCGCTGCAGGCTCCGGACTGGGAACCGTCGCTGCAGGCTCCGGACTGGGACCGGACTGGGGACCGTCGCTGCAGGCTCCGGACTGGGAACCGCGCTGCAGGCTCCGGACTGGGAACCGCGCGCTGCAGGCTCCGGACTGGGCACCGTCGCTGCAGGCTCCGGACTGGGAACCGTCGCTGCAGGCTCCGGACTGGGAACCGTCGCTGCAGGCTCTGGACTGGGAACCGTCGCTGCAGGCTCCAGACTGGGGACCGTCGCTGGAGGCTCTGGACTGGGGACCGTCGCTGGAGGCTCCAGACTGGGGACCGTCGCTGGAGTCTCCAGACTGGGAACCGTCGCTGGAGGCTCAGGACTGGGGACCGTCGCTGCAGGCTCAGGACTGGGGATCAACGCTGGAGGCTTTGTGCCATGGATGGTCACCTCCCTGATCAAGGTCCTTCTCCTCTGATTGCTCAGTTTGTCCCGGCGGCCAGCTCTAGGAAGAGACTTGGTGGTTCCAAACTGATTCCATTTAAGAATGATGAAGGCCACTGTGTTCTTGGGGACCTTCAATCCTGCAGACATGTTTGGTACCCTTCCCCAGATCTGTGCCTCGACACAACCCTGTCTCGGAGCTCTACGGACATTTCCTTCGACTAAATCGCTTAGTTTTGGCTCTGGCATGCACTGTTAACTGTGGGACCTTATATAGACAGGTGTGTGCCTTTCCAAATCATGTCCAATCAGTTGCATTTACAACAGGTGGACTCCAATCAACTTGTAGAAGCATCACAAGGTTGATGCATGGAAACAGGATGCACCTGAGCTCAATTTCGATTTTCATAGCAAAGGGTCTGAATACTTATGTAAATAAGGTATTTTCTTTCTTCTTTTTAATTGTTTTTCACTTTGTCATCATGGGGTATTGTGATGTCATCATGGGGCATTGTGATGTCATCATGGGCTATTGTGATGTCATCATGGGGCATTGTGATGTCATCATGGGGCATTGTGTGTAGATTGATGAAGGAAAACAGTGATCGAAGGCTGTAAAGTAACAAAAATGTGTAAAAACTCAAAGGCACTGTATGAGCAGGTCTAAATACTGATGTTGTAATAGTATCAATAACGTTCTATTCCAAGGCCATTGCACCAACGCCTGTTCATTCACCTAACCCCCGATTGACCAATTGATCCAGGACTTATTTTGCAAGACATTCTATTCTCCTTGTAGAATCTTACAAAACAGGCACTCTACTTCCTGAGCAATAAAAGACTGTATATCTCTCTTGCCGAAGGTCATACTGTGCTTACATTACAGATAACCCTACACATCCGTTGCATTCATCGGTGACTAACAGTGAAGACACAGGCACTCTCCAGTTAAAAAACCATCTGCCCTGAATAGAGCCGTGTACATATCAGGTCAGTCTAAAACCATCTGCCCTGAATAGAGCCGTGTACATATCAGATCAGTCTAAAACCATCTGCCCTGAATAGAGCCGTGTACATATCAGATCAGTCTAAAACCATCTGCCCTGAATAGAGCCGTGTACATATCAGGTCAGTCTAAAACCATCTGCCCTGAATAGAGCCGTGTACATATCAGATCAGTCTAAAACCATCTGCCCTGAATAGAGCCGTGTACATATCAGATCAGTCTAAAACCATCAGCCCTGAATAGAGCCATGTACATATCAGATCAGTCTAAAACCATCTGCCCTGAATAGAGCCATGTACATATCAGGTCAGTCTAAAACCATCTGCCCTGAATAGAGCCGTGTACATATCAGATCAGTCTAAAACCATCTGCCCTGAATAGAGCCATGTACATATCAGATCAGTCTAAAACCATCTGCCCTGAATAGAGCCGTGTACATATCAGATCATTCTAAAACCATCTGCCCTGAATAGAGCCGTGTACATATCAGATCATTCTAAAACCATCTGCCCTGAATAGAGCCGTGTACATATCAGATCAGTCTAAAACCATCTGCCCTGAATAGAGCCATGTACATATCAGGTCAGTCTAAAACCATCTGCCCTGAATAGAGCCGTGTACATATCAGATCAGTCTAAAACCATCTGCCCTGAATAGAGCTGTGTACATATCAGATCAGTCTAAAACCATCTGCCCTGAATAGAGCCATGTACATATCAGATCAGTCTAAAACCATCTGCCCTGAATAGAGCCATGTACATATCAGGTCAGTCTTCCACTCTCCCTGGGGCCAGACTCTGCTTCTGAGGCGGATGTCACCTGGATGTCTCCTTTCAGTCTCCCTCGGTAGATGTCTTCTGACTGTTTCTGAGGTAGATGTGTCCTGTATGTCTCGTGAGGTAGATGTCTCCTGGATGTCTCCTGAGTTGGATGTCTCCTGGATGTCTCCTGAGTTGGATGTCTCCTTTCAGTCTCCTGGATTTCTCCTGAGGTAGATGTGTCCTGGATGTCTCTGAGGTAGATGTCTCCTGGATGTCTCCTGAGTTGGATGTCTCCTGGATGTCTCCTGAGTTGGATGTCTCCTGGATGTCTCCTGGAAGTCTCCTGAGGTAGATGTCTCCTGGATGTTTCCTGAGGTAGATGTCTCCTGGATGTCTCTTTTCAGTCTCCTGGATGTCTCTGAGGTAGATGTGTCCTGGATGTCTCCTGAGGTAGATGTGTCCTGGATGTCTCTGAGGTAGATGTCTCCTGGATGTCTCCTGAGTTGGATGTCTCCTGGATGTCTCCTGAGGTAGATGTCTCCTGGATTTATCCTGAGGTAGATTTCTCCTGGATGTCTCCTCTCAGCCTCCTTCGGTAGGTGTCTTCTGGATGTTTCTGAGGTAGATGTCTCCTGGATGCCTCCTTGGATGTCTCCTGGATGTCTCCTGAGGTAGATGTCTCCTGGATGTCTCATGAGGTAGATTTCTCCCGGATGTCTCCTCTCAGTCTCCCTCGGGAGGTGTCTTTTGGATGTCTCTGAGGTAGATGTGTCCTGGATGTCTCCTGAGGTAGATGTGTCCTGGATGTCTCTGAGGTAGATGTCTCCTGGATGTCTCCTGAGTTGGATGTCTCCTGGATGTCTCCTGAGTTAGATGTCTCCTGGATGTCTCATGAGGTAGATGTCTTCTGGATTTATCCTGAGGTAGATTTCTCCTGGATGTCTCCTCTCAGCCTCCTTCGGTAGGTGTCTTCTGGATGTTTCTGAGGTAGATGTCTCCTGGATGCCTCCTTGGATGTCTCCTGGATGTCTCCTGAGGTAGATGTCTCCTGGATGTCTCATGAGGTAGATTTCTCCCGGATGTCTCCTCTCAGTCTCCCTCGGGAGGTGTCTTTTGGATGTCTCTGAGGTAGATGTGTCCTGGATGTCTCCTGAGGTAGATGTGTCCTGGATGTCTCTGAGGTAGATGTCTCCTGGATGTCTCCTGAGTTGGATGTCTCCTGGATGTCTCCTGAGTTAGATGTCTCCTGGATGTCTCATGAGGTAGATGTCTTCTGGATTTATCCTGAGGTAGATTTCTCCTGGATGTCTCCTCTCAGCCTCCTTCGGTAGGTGTCTTCTGGATGTTTCTGAGGTAGATGTCTCCTGGATGCCTCCTTGGATGTCTCCTGGATGTCTCCTGAGGTAGATGTCTCCTGGATGTCTCATGAGGTAGATTTCTCCTGGATGTCTCCTCTCAGTCTCCCTCGGTAGGTGTCTTCTGGATGTCTCTGAGGTAGATGTGTCCTGGATGTCTCCTGAGGTAGATGTGTCCTGGATGTCTCTGAGGTAGATGTCTCCTGGATGTCTCCTGAGTTGGATGTCTCCTGGATGTCTCCTGAGGTAGATGTCTCCTGGATGTCTCCTGGAAGTCTCCTGATGTAGATGTCTCCTGGATGTTTCCTGAGGTAGATGTCTCCTGGATGTCTCTTTTCAGTCTCCTGGATGTCTCCTCTCAGCCTCCTTCGGTAGGTGTCTTCTGGATGTTTCTGAGGTAGATGTCTCCTGGATGCCTCCTTGGATGTCTCCTGGATGTCTCCTGAGGTAGATGTCTCCTGGATGTCTCATGAGGTAGATTTCTCCTGGATGTCTCCTCTCAGTCTCCCTCGGTAGGTGTCTTCTGGATGTCTCTGAGGTAGATGTGTCCTGGATGTCTCCTGAGGTAGATGTGTCCTGGATGTCTCCTGAGGTAGATGTGTCCTGGATGTTTCTGAGGTAGATGTCTCCTGGATGTCTCTTTTCAGTCTCCTGGATGTTTCTGAGGTAGATGTCTCCTGGATGCCTCCTTGGATGTCTCCTGGATGTCTCCTGAGGTAGATGTCTTCTGGATGTCTCTGAGGTAGATGTCTCCTTGGATGTCTCCTGGATGTCTCCTGAGGTAGATGTCTCCTAGATGTCTCTGAGGTAGATGTGTCCTGGATGTCTCCTGAGGTAGATGTGTCCTGGATGTCTCTGAGGTAGATGTGTCTTGGATGTCTCCTGAGGTAGATGTCTCCTGGATGTCTCATGAGGTAGATTTCTCCTGGATGTCTCCTCTCAGTCTCCCTCGGTAGATGTCTTCTGGATGTCTCCTGAGGTAGATGTATCCTGGATGTCTCTGAGGTAGATGTGTCCTGGATGTCTCCTCTCAGTCTCCCTCGGTAGATGTCTTCTGGATGTCTCTGAGGTAGATGTCTCCTTGGATGTCTCCTGGATGTCTCCTGGATGTCTCCTCTCAGTCTCCCGCAGTAGATGTCTCCTTGGATGTCTCCTGGATGTCTCCTGAGGTAGATGTCTCCTAGATGTCTTCTTTCAGTTCACTAGGTTAGAGTCCAACAGCCGCTCAGAGAGAGAGAGAGAGAGACCTAATACAGAAAGAGATACCTTATACTGAGAGAGAGACCTTATACTGAGAGAGAGACCTTATACTGAGAGAGAGACCTTATACTGAGAGAGAGACCTTATACTGAGAGAGAGACCTTATACTGAGAGAGAGACCTTATACTGAGAGAGAGACCTTATACTGAGAGAGAGACCTTATACTGAGAGAGAGACCTTATACTGAGAGAGAGACCTTATACTGAGAGAGAGACCTTATACTGAGAGAGAGACCTTATACTGAGAGAGAGACCTTATACTGAGAGAGAGACCTTATACTGAGAGAGAGACCTTATACTGAGAGAGAGACCTTATACTGAGAGAGAGACCTTATACTGAGAGAGAGACCTTATACTGAGAGAGAGACCTTATACTGAGAGAGAGACCTTATACTGAGAGAGAGACCTTATACTGAGAGAGAGACCTTATACTGAGAGAGAGACCTTATACTGAGAGAGAGACCTTATACTGAGAGAGAGACCTTATACTGAGAGAGAGACCTTATACTGAGAGAGAGACCTTATACTGAGAGAGAGACCTTATACTGAGAGAGAGACCTTATACTGAGAGAGAGACCTTATACTGAGAGAGAGACCTTATACTGAGAGAGAGACCTTATACTGAGAGAGACCTTATACTGAGAGAGAGACCTTATACTGAGAGAGAGACCTTATACTGAGAGAGAGACCTTATACTGAGAGAGAGACCTTATACTGAGAGAGAGACCTTATACTGAGAGAGAGACCTTATACTGAGAGAGAGACCTTATACTGAGAGAGAGACCTTATACTGAGAGAGAGACCTTATACTGAGAGAGAGACCTTATACTGAGAGAGAGACCTTATACTGAGAGAGAGACCTTATACTGAGAGAGAGACCTTATATACTGAGAGAGAGACCTTATACTGAGAGAGAGACCTTATACTGAGAGAGAGACCTTATACTGAGAGAGAGACCTTATACTGAGAGAGAGACCTTATACTGAGAGAGAGACCTAATACTGAGAGAGAGACCTTATACTGAGAGAGAGACCTTATACTGAGAGAGAGACCTTATACTGAGAGAGAGACCTTATACTGAGAGAGAGACCTTATACTGAGAGAGAGACCTTATACTGAGAGAGAGACCTAATACTGAGAGAGAGACCTTATACAGAGAGAGAGACCTAATACTGAGAGAGAGACCTTATACTGAGAGAGAGACCTTATACTGAGAGAGAGACCTTATACTGAGAGAGAGACCTTATACTGAGAGAGAGACCTTATACTGAGAGAGAGACCTAATACTGAGCAAAAAGGGCCGGAGTGCGGGCTGCCTTCTGAGAATTCGTAGGCGATTGAATAAACCCATACTTCCTTCCATTCCAGCAAACGTGCAATCTTTGGACAGTGAAATAGATGACCTACGTGGAAGGTTAAACTACCAACGGGACATTCAAAACTGTAATATCTTATGCTCCATGGAGTCTTGGCTGTATGATGACGATGTCAACGATGTCAACATACAGCTGGCTGGTTATACGCTGTACTGGCAGGATAGACAAGGGCTATGTATTTTTGTCAATAACAGCTGATGCACGACATCTAATGAAGTCTCAAGCTTTTGCTCGCCTGAGGTAGAGTATCTCATGATAAGCTGTAGACCACACTATCTACCTAGAGAGTTTTCATCTGTACTTTTCGTAGATGTCTACATCCCACCACAGTCAGAGTCTGGCACTAAGACAGCATTGAATGACCTGCATTCCACCAAAAGCAAACAAGAAAACGCACACACAGAGGCAGCGCTCCTAGTGGCCGGGGAATTTAATACAGGGAAACTTAAATCTGTTTTACCAAATTTCTATCAGCATGTTAAATGTACAACCAGATGGAAAAAAAACTCTGTACCACCGTTACTCCACACACAGAGACGCATGCAAAGCTCTCCCTCGCCCTCCATTTAGCAAATCTGATTGTAATTCTACCCTGCTGATTCCTGCTCACAACCAAAAATTAAAGCAGGAAGCAGCATCGCAGCGCAGCGCTAGCTGTGCCACCAGAGACTCTGGGTTCGCGCCCAGGCTCTGTCACAGCCGGCCGTGATTGGGAGGTCCGTGGGGCGATGCACAATTGGCTTAGCGTCGTCCGGGTTAAGGAGGGATATCCTTGTCTCTTCGCGCACCAGCGACTCCTAGCGCAGTGCACGCTATCCAAGGTCGCCAGGTGCACAGTGTTTCCTCCGACACATTGGTGCGGCTGGCTTCCGGGTTGGATGCGCGCTGTGTTAAGTGACTAGATCAATAAAAAGGCAGATGCTAAGCTACAGGACTGTTTTATGTTCCGGGATACTTCCAATGGCATTGAGGAGTACACCACATCAGTCATTGGCTTCATCAATAAGTGCATCGATGGTATCGTCCCCACGGTGACCCTAAGTACATACCCCAACCAGAAGCCATGGATTACAGGAAAAATCTACACTGAGCTAAAGGGTATAGCTGCCACTTTCAAGGAGCGGGACTCTAACCCGGAAGCTTATAAGAAATCCCGCTATGCCCGCTATGCCCTCAGACGAACCATCAAACAGGCAAAGCGTCAATACAGGACTAAGATCGAATCATACGACACTGGGTCTGACACTCGTCGGATGTGGCAGAGCTTGAAAACCACTACAGACTACAAAGGGATGCACAGCCAAGCCCAGTGACACGAGCCTACCAGACGAGCTAAACTACTTCTATGTTCGCTTCGAGACAAATAACACTGAAACATGTATGAGAGCACCAGCTGTTTCGGAAGACTGTGTGATCACGCTCTCCGCAGCCGATGTGAGTAAGACCTTTAAACAGGTCAACATTCACAAGGCCGCAGGGCCAGACGGATTACCAGGACGTGTACTGCGAGTATGCTCTGACCAACTGGCAACAGTCTTCACTGACATTTTCAACCTCTTCTTGTCCGAGTCTGTAATACCAACATGTTTTAAGCAGACCACCATAGTGCCTGTGACCAAGAACACTAAGGTAACCTTAGTGCTGTGAAAGGCTGGTCATGGCTCACACCAACACCATTATCCTAGAAACCCTAGACACACCCAAATTTGCATACCACCCCAACAGATCCACAGATGATGCAATCTCTATTGCACTCCACACTGCCCTTTCCCACCTGGACAAAAGGAACACCCATGTAAGAATGCTATTCATTGACTACAGCTCAGCATTCAACACCATAGTGCCCTCAAAGCTCATCAATAAGCTAAGGACCCTGGAACTAAACACCTCCCTCTGCAACTGGATCCTGGACATCCTGAAGGGCCGCCCCCAGGTGGTAAGTGTAGGTAACAACACATCAACCACGCTGCTCCTCAACACAGGGACCCCTCAGGGGTGCATGCTCAGTCCCCTCCTGTACTCCCTGTTCACTCATGACTGCACAGCCAGGCACGACTCCAACACCATCATTAAGTGTTGGGTAGCTTAGTGGTTAGAGCGTTGACTAGCAATCGAAAGGTTGCAAGATTGAATCCCTGAGCTGACAAGGTAAAAATCTGTGGTTCTGCCCCTGAACAGGCAGTTAACCCACTGTTCCTAGGCCGTCATTGAAAATAAGAATTTGTTCTTAACTGACTTGCTAGTTAAAAAAAGGTAAACAAATATATATAAAAAATAATAACCGACAACAACGAGACTATAGGGAGGTCAGAGACCTGGCCGTGTGGTGCCAGGACAACAACCTCTCCCTCAGCATGATCAAGGCAAAGGAGAAGATTGAGGACTACAGGAAAAGAGGACCGAGCACGCCCCCATTCTCACACCAACAAACTAACATGGTCCAAGCACACTAAGACAGTCGTGAAGAGGGCATGACAAAACCTATTCCCCTTCAGGAGACTGAAAATATTTGTCATGGGTCCTCAGATCCTCAAAAGGTTCTACAGCTGCACCATTGAGAGCATCCTGACTAGTTGCATCACTGCCTGGTACAGCAACTGCTTGGCCTCCAACAGCAGGAACAACACATTAGTGCGAAGGGCCCAGTACATCACTGTGGCCAAGCTCCCTGTCATCCAGGACCTCTATACCAGGCGGTGTCAAAGGAAGGCCCTAAAAATTGTCAAAGACTCCAGCCACCCAAATTTACATTACATTTAAGTCATTTAGCAGACGCTCTTATCCAGAGCGACTTACAAATTGGTGAATTCACCTTCTGACATCCAGTGGAACAGCCACTTTACAATAGTGCATCTAAATCATTAAGGGGGGTGGTGAGAAGGATTACTTATCCTATCCTAGGTATTCCTTGAAGAGGTGGGGTTTCAGGTGTCTCCGGAAGGTGGTGATTGACTCCGCTGTCCTGGCGTCGTGAGGGAGTTTGTTCCACCATTGGGGGGCCAGAGCAGCGAACAGTTTTGACTGGGCTGAGCGGGAACTGTACTTCCTCAATGGTAGGGAGGCGAGCAGGCCAGAGGTGGATGAACTTGCTTGGGTGTAGGGCCTGATCAGAGCCTGGAGGTACTGCGGTGCCGTTCCCCTCACAGCTCCGTAGGCAAGCACCATGGTCTTGTAGCGGATGCGAGCCAACTGGAAGCCAGTGGAGAGAGCGGAGGAGCGGGGTGACGTGAGAGAACTTGGGAAGGTTGAACACCAGACGGGCTGAAATCATAGAATGTTCTCTCTGCTCCCGCACGGCAAGCAGTACCGGAGCGCCAAGTCTAGGTCCAAGAGGCTTCTAAACAGCTTCTACCCCAAACCATAAGACTCCTGAACACCTAATCAAAGGACTGCCCAGACGATTTGCACCCCCCTTCTTTTACACCACTGTTACTCTCTGTTGTTATCATCTATACATAATCCCTTTAGTAACTCTACCTACATGTACGTATTATCTCAACTAACCGGTGCCCCCACACATTGACTCTGTACTGGTACCTCTCTGTATATAGTCTCGCTGTTGTTATTTTACTGCTGCTCTTTAATTACTTGTTACTTTAATTTCTTATTCTTATTCATATTTTTTAACTGTATTGTTGGTTAGGGGCTCGTAAATAAGCCATTCACTGTAAGGTCTACTTGTTGTACTCGGCACATGTGATTTATAAAATTTGAATTGATTTTGATTTGATTTATAGATAGTATAGATGTATAGAATAAAGAGACTATAGAGAGTATAGATGTATAGAATATAGAGTATAGATGTATAGAATACAGAGACAATAGAGAGTATAGATGTATAGAATACAGAGACTATAGAGAGTATAGATGTATATAATACATAGACTATAGAGTGTATAGATGTATAGAATACAGAGACTATAGAGAGTATAGATGTATAGAATACATAGACTATAGAGTGTATAGATGTATCGAATACAGAGACTATAGAGTGTATAGATGTATAGAATATAGAGTATAGATGTATAGAATACAGAGACTATAGAGAGTATAGATGTATAGAATACAGAGACTATAGAGTATAGATGTATAGAATATAGAGTATAGATGTATAGAATATAGAGACTATAGAGTGTAGATGTATAGAATATAGAGGCTATAGAGTGTATAGATGTATAGAATATAGAGACTTTAGAGTATAGATGTATAGAATATAGAGACTATAGAGTGTATAGATGCATTGAATATAGAGACTATAGAGTATAGATGTATAGAATATAGAGACTATAGAGTGTATAGATGTATAGAATATAGAGACTATAGAGTATAGATGTATAGAATATAGAGTATAGATGTATAGAATATAGAGTATAGATGTATAGAATATAGAGTATAGATTTATAGAATATAGAGACTATAGAGTGTAGATGTATAGAATATAGAGTATATATGTATATAATATAGAGACTATAGAGTGTGTAGATGTATGGAATACAGAGACTATAGAGTATAGATGTATAGAATACAGAGACCATAGAGTATAGATGTATAGAATATAGAGTATAGATGTATATAATACAGAGACTATAGAGTGTATAGATGTGTAGAATACAGAGACTATAGATTATAGATGTATAGAATATAGAGTATAGATGTATAGAATACAGTGACTATAGAGTGTATAGATGTGTAGAATACAGAGACTATAGAGTATAGATGTATAGAATATAGAGTATAGATGTATAGAATACAGAGACTATAGAGTATAGATTTATAGAATATAGAGTATAGATGTATAGAATACAGAGACTATAGAGTATAGATGTATAGAATATAGAGTATAGATGTATAGAATATAGAGACTATAGAGTGTAGATGTATAGAATATAGAGGCTATAGAGTGTATAGATGTATAGAATATAGAGACTTTAGAGTATAGATGTATAGAATATAGAGACTATAGAGTGTATAGATGTATTGAATATAGAGACTATAGAGTATAGATGTATAGAATATAGAGACTATAGAGTGTATAGATGTATAGAATATAGAGACTATAGAGTATAGATGTATAGAATATAGAGTATAGATGTATAGAATATAGAGTATAGATGTATAGAATATAGAGACTATAGAGTGTAGATGTATAGAATACAGAGACTATAGAGTATAGATGTATAGAATACAGAGACCATAGAGTATAGATGTATAGAATATAGAGTATAGATGTATATAATACAGAGACTATAGAGTGTATAGATGTGTAGAATACAGAGACTATAGATTATAGATGTATAGAATATAGAGTATAGATGTATAGAATACAGTGACTATAGAGTGTATAGATGTGTAGAATACAGAGACTATAGAGTATAGATGTATAGAATATAGAGTATAGATGTATAGAATACAGAGACTATAGAGTATAGATTTATAGAATATAGAGTATAGATGTATAGAATACAGAGACTATAGAGTATAGATGTATAGAATATAGAGTATAGATGTATAGAATACAGAGACTATAGAGTGTATAGATGTGTAGAATACAGAGACTATAGATTATAGATGTATAGAATATAGAGTATAGATGTATAGAATACAGCGACTATAGAGTGTATAGATGTGTAGAATACAGAGACTATAGAGTATAGATGTATAGAATATAGAGTATAGATGTATATAATACAGAGACTATAGAGTATAGATTTATAGAATATAGAGTATAGATGTATAGAATACAGAGACTATAGAGTATAGATGTATAGAATATAGAGTATAGATGTATAGAATACAGAGACTATAGAGTATAGATGTATAGAATATAGAGTATAGATGTATAGAATGCAAAGACTATAGAGTATAGATGTATAGAATATAGAGTATAGATGTATAGAATACAGAGACTATAGAGTATAGATTTATAGAATATAGAGTATAGATGTATAGAATACAGAGACTATAGAGTATAGATTTATAGAATATAGAGTATAGATGTATAGAATACAGAGAATATAGAGTATAGATGTATAGAATATAGAGTATAGATGTATAGAATATAGAGTATAGATGTATAGAATATAGAGTATAGATGCTCTCTAAAATGACAGGCTGCCATTTGGGACACAGTCATCCCACAAAAAAGCGGAGGTGGTGAGGATGATTAGACGGATGGTAACCATGGTGACGTGACTCCACAGATGGACGACTGTGAACCGAGGGTTCTAGAAACAGAGGAGAGAAGATGGGGAGAGAAGGAGCGGAGCATGGGGAGTGGAGGATAGAGGTGGGGGGAGAGGAGGAGTGGGTACGCACAATGCCGTCGGGGGGTTACGCTAAATAAAAATGTGATTCACATTTTCAAAAAATACATAATTTCTTCATATTTTCAAACAGCACATTTATATTTTCCAATGGGACTATACATTTGGGTGAGATTTTTTTCTCTCATCTGAGTAGCCTCGTTTCGCTGCCAAAAATACAATCAAACCGTCCAGTGTTCAGCGTAATTGCAACACAATGTCAAATACAGGTAGCCTAGTCAAATAATTAACATCCAATCACATTAACTGTTACTCTCTTGTGGGAAACCTTCAGTAATGCACAGACATTTAGAAACACAACTTGACCATTTGAAAAATAAGCCACAGGAGTTTTCTGAGCGAGAATAAAGACAACTTTCGAGTAGTAAGACATGTATAACAGTAACAGATACCATCAATAAGAAGGGGCTAGAAGAGTCTTATATGGTGAGCTACCGAGTGGCTAGGACAGGCAAGCCCCATACTATTGCGGAGGACTTAATTCTTCCTGCTGCCAAGGATATAGCTGGGACAATGCTGGAAAAGGACCAAAAAACTATACAGACAATATCTTCATCAAACAACACTGTTTCACAAAACATCTGTGACATGGCAGGAGATGTTTTAAAACAATTACTGCTTCTCATACAAGCCAGTGAATTCTATGCGTTACAGCATAGAATAAAATAGAATAGTCATAATAGCAGAGTCAACAGACGTAGCAGGCCTGGCACAGCTCCTGGTATAAAGTTGAAGTCAGACGTTTACATACACCTTAGGTTGGAGTCATGAAAACTCGTTTTTCAACCACTCCACAAATTTCTTGTTAACAAACTATAGTTTTGGCAAGTCAGTTAGGACATCTACTTTGTGCATGACACAAGTAATTTTCCCAACAATTGTTGACAGACAGATGATTTCACTTATAACTAACTATAACAATTCCAGTGGGTCAGAAGTTTACATCTACTAAGCAGACCATGCCTTTAAACAGCTTGGAAAATTCCAGAAAATGATGTCATGGCTTTAGAAGCTTCTGATAGGCTCATTGACATCATTTGAGTCAATTGGAGGTGTACCTGTGGATGTATTTAAATGCCTACCTTCAATCACAGTGCCTTTTTGCTTGACATCATGGGAAAATCAAAAGAAATCAGCCAAGACCTCAAAACAAAAATTGTAGACCTTCACAAGTCTGGTTCATCCTTGGGAACAATTTCCAAATGCTTGAAGATACCACGTTCATCTGTACAAACAATAGTACGCAAGTATAAACACCATGGGACCATGCAGCCGTCATTCCACTCAGGAAGGAGACGTGTTCTGTCTCCAAGAGATTCATGTACATTGGTGTGAAAAGTGCAAATCAATCCCAGAACAACAGGAAAGAACATTGTGAAGATGCTGAAGGAAACAGGTACAAAAGTATCTATATCCACAGTAAAAATGAGTCCAATATCGACATAACCTGAAAAGCAAGGAAGAAGCCAATGCTCCAAAAACGCCATAAAAAAGCCATAGAAAAGCCAGATTATGGTTTGCAACTCACATGGGGACAAATATCATACTTTTTGGGAAAATGTCCTCTGGTCTGATGAAACAGAAATGGAACTGTTTGGCCATAATGACCCTCGTTCCTGCGTTCCGTTCCTCCTAGAGACACAAAGGAATTCTCCGGTTGGAACTTTATTGAAGATATATGATAAAAACATCCTAATGATTGATTCTGTACTTAGTTTGAAATGTTTCTATTGACCTGTAATATAACTTTGACAATTTTGTCCCAAAAAATGATCGACCAGCACCATCGTTTGGATAGGTGTACCAAACGCGCTAACAAAAGTAGCTAAATTGACATAAATAACGGACATTATCGAACAAATCAAGCATTTATTGTGGACCTGCTATTCCTGGGAGTGCATTCTGATGAAGATCATCAAAGGTAAGGGAATATTTAGCATGTAATTTATGGTTCATGTTGACTACAACATGGCGGCTAATTTGATTATTATTCTGAGCTCCGTCTCAGATTATTGCATGGTTTGCTTTTTCCGTAAAGTTTTTCTGAAATCTGACAAATTAAGGACATATAATTCCATGTGTATAACTCTACACACACACACACACACACACACACACACACACACACACACACTTTATCACTTTTCTACCAGCCTTGGCAGTTTCTCGCCGTTCTCTCCTCTCCTCCCTATATTAGAGAGGCCTTGGAAGTGATAAACAACAGGCCCCCCTGTTGTCAGCTTTTTCAGAGTTATCATGTATAGTCTACCAGCCTCTGTTTTCTCCCTCTTAACTTGTCCCACACATGCATTATTAGAATTATAATATTATATGTTTCAGGGTGGAATTCTTTAGTCATTACTTTAAGCATATAAATTCCTTTATCAGTTTGTTTATTCCATGTGTAACTGCTTTGGAACATACCAATTAGGATCTGGCCTAAAATACTTCAATCAGTTGTAGAACCCGTTGCCCTTTACGGTTGTGAGGTCTGGGGTCTGGGATCTGGGGTCCACTCACCAACCAAGATTTCACAAAATGGGACAAACACCAAATTCAGACACTGTATATAGACATAATATGATATTTGAAATGCCTTTATTCTTTTAGAACTTGTATGAGTGTAATGTTAACTCTTCAATATTTGTATATTTCACTTTTGTTTATCTATTTCACTTGTTTTGGCAATGTTAACATGTGTTTCCCATGACAATAAAGCCCCTTAAATGGAATTGAATTGAGAGGGATGTGGAGGGAGAGAGAGAGAGAGAGGAGGGAGAGGAGGAGGGAGAGGTGGAGAGAAAGAGAGGTGGAAGGAGAGGTGGAGGGAAAGAGAGAGAGGTGGAAGGTGAGGTGGAGGGAGAGAGAGAGGGGGAGGAGGGAGAGAGAGGAGGAGGAGGGAGAGGTGGAGGGAAAGAGAGAGGAGGAGGAGGAGGGAGAGAGAGAGGAGGAGGAGAGGTGGAGGGAAAGAGAGATGGGAGGAGGGAGAGAGAGAGGACGAGGGAAAGAGTGAGAGGTGGAGGGAGAGAGAGAGGAGGAGGGAAGAGAGAGAGGAGGATGGAGAGAGAGAGAGAGAGAGAGGAGGAGGGAAAGAGAGTGAGGTGGAGGGAGAGAGAGAGGAGGAGGTAGATAGATGTGGAGGAAGAGGTGGAAAGAAAGAGAGGGGGAAGGAAAGAAAGAGAGGAGGAGGGAGAGAGAGATTTGGAGGGGAAGAAAGAGAGGAGAGGGAGAGAAACATGTAGGGAGAGAGAGAGATGTGGAGGGAGAGAGAGAGATGTGGAGGGAGAGAGGAGATGTGGAGGGAGAGAAAGAGAGGAGGAGGGAGAGAGAGAGATGTGGAGAGAGAGAGAGCGATGAGGAGGGAGAGAGAGCGAGGAGAAGGGAGAGAGAGAGGAGGAGGGAGAGGTGGAGAGGAGGAGGGAGAGGTGGAGGGAAAGAGAGAGAGGAGGAGGGAGAGGTGGAGGGAGAGAGAGAGAGGACGAGGGAAAGAGTGAGAGGTGGAGGGGGAGAGAGAGAGGAGGAGGGAAAGAGAGAGAGGAGGAGGGAAAGAGAGAGAGGAGGATGGAGAGAGAGAGAGAGAGAGAGAAAGAGGAGGAGGGAAAGAGAGTGAGGTGGAGGGAGAGAGAGAGGAGGAGGTAGATAGATGTGGAGGAAGAGGTGGAAAGAAAGAGAGGGGGAAGGAAAGAAAGAGAGGATGAGGGAGAGAGAGATTTGGAGGGGAAGAAAGAGAGGAGAGGGAGAGAAACGTGTAGGGAGAGAGAGGGATGTGGAGGGAGAGAGAGAGATGTGGAGGGAGAGAGAGAGATGTGGAGGGAGAGAAAGAGGAGGGAGGAGGGAGAGAGAGAGATGTGGAGGGAGAGGTGGAGAGGAGGAGGGAGAGGTGGAGGGAAAGAGAGAGAGGAGGAGGGAGAGGTGGAGGGAGAGAGAGAGAGGACGAGGGAAAGAGTGAGAGGTGGAGGGAGAGAGAGAGGAGGAGGGAAAGAGAGCAAGAGAGGAGGAGGGAGAGAGGGAGAGGTTGAGGGAGAGAGAGAGAGGTTGAGAGAGGGAGAGAGAGATATGAATTAAGAGAGGCAGGTTGGAGGAGTGTACAACCCGGTTTGTGCTTTATGGTGTGTGTGTGTGTGTGTGTGTGTGTGTGCTCGCATGTGTGTGCCTGTGTGTGTGTGTCCGCGTGCGTGCGTGTGTGTGTGTGCGTGTGTGTGCCCGCGCGCGTGTGTGTGTGTGCGTGTGTGTGTGCGTGTGTGTGTGTGCGCGCGCGCGTGTGTGTGTGCCCGTGCGTGCGTGTGTGTGTGTGTTCGCGTGCGTGCACTGAACGGTGAGCAAGGTCGTTGGTATTACAGCTACGTCTCACCGTGCGGCCGTGACGTGATGGACCCAGGGAGATGGAGAGGACGGTGATGATGTCACGAATCCCAGCGTTCTTCAGGAAGTCTGAACGGAACACAATAATACAACAACACATCAGAACAGAAGAAGACACCGAAAACAGACTGGTGGAAATCATATCATCATGTCCTAGAATTACATTACAGAATATCTATGTTCACATAGATAAAGGGTCAGGGTTATATCATGTGAAGGAGGGTCAGGGTTATATCATGTGTAGAGTAGGAGGGTCAGGGATATATCATGTGTAGGAGGGTCAGGGATATATCATGTGTAGGAGGGTCAGGGATATATCATGTGTAGGAGGGTCAGGGATATATCATGTGTAGGAGGGTCAGGGATATATCATGTGTAGGAGGGTCAGGGATATATCATGTGTAGGAGGGTCAGGGATATATCATGTGTAGAGTAGGAGGGTCAGGGATATATCATGTGTAGGAGGGTCAGGGAGATATCATGTGAAGAGTAGGAGGGTCAGGGTTATATCATGTGTAGAGTAGGAGGGTCAGGGATATATCATGTGTAGGAGGGTCAGGGTTATATCATGTGTAGGAGGGTCAGGGATATATCATGAGTAGGAGGGTCAGGGATATATCATGTGTAGGAGGGTCAGGGATATATCATGTGTAGGAGGGTCAGGGTTATATCATGTGTAGGAGGGTCAGGGATATATCATGTGTAGGAGGGTCAGGGATATATCATGAGTAGGAGGGTCAGGGATATATCATGTGTAGGAGGGTCAGGGATATATCATGTGTAGAGTAGGAGGGTCAGGGTTATATCATGTGTAGAGTAGGAGGGTCAGGGTTATATCATGTGTAGAGTAGGAGGGTCAGGGTTATATCATGTGTAGAGTAGGAGGGTCAGGGTCAGGGATATATCATGTGTAGAGTAGGAGGGTCAGGGATATATCATGTGTAGAGTAGGAGGGTCAGGGTTATATCATGTGTAGAGTAGGAGGGTCAGGGTTATATCATGTGTAGAGTAGGAGGGTCAGGGTTATATCATGTGTAGAGTAGGAGGGTCAGGGATATATCATGTGTAGGAGGGTCAGGGTTATATCATGTGTAGAGTAGGAGGGTCAGGGATATATCATGTGTAGGAGGGTCAGGGATATATCATGTGTAGGAGGGTCAGGGATATATCATGTGTAGGGAGGGTCAGGGATATATCATGTGTAGGAGGGGGTCAGGGATATATCATGTGTAGAGTAGGAGGGTCAGGTATATATCATGTGTAGAGTAGAAAGGTCAGGTATATATCATGTGTAGAGTAGGAGGGTCAGGTATATATCATGTGAAGGAGGGTCAGGGATATATCATGTGAAGGAGGGTCAGGGTTATATCATGTGTAGGAGGGTCAGGGATATATCATGTGTAGAGTAGAAGGGTCAGGGATATATCATGTGTAGAGTAGGAGGGTCAGGGATATATCATGTGTAGGAGGGAGGGAGGGATATATCATGTGTAGAGTAGGAGGGTCAGGGATATATCATGTGTAGAGTAGGAGGGTCAGGGATATATCATGTGTAGGAGGGTCAGGGATATATCATGTGTAGAGTAGGAGGGTCAGGGTTATATCATGTGTAGAGTAGGAGGGTCAGGGATATATCATGTGTAGAGTAGGAGGGTCAGGGATATATCATGTGTAGAGTAGGAGGGTCAGGGATATATCATGTGTAGAGTAGGAGGGTCAGGGATATATATCATGTGTAGAGTAGGAGGGTCAGGGATATATCATGTGTAGTAGAGGGTCAGGGATATATCATGTGTAGAGTAGGAGGGTCAGGGTTATATCATGTGTAGAGTAGGGAGGGTCAGGGATATATCATGTGTAGAGTAGGAGGGTCAGGGATATATCATGTGTAGAGTAGGAGGGTCAGGGATATATCATGTGTAGGAGGGTCAGGGTTATATCATGTGTAGAGTAGGAGGGTCAGGGATATATCATGTGTAGAGTAGGAGGGTCAGGGATATATCATGTGTAGAGTAGGAGGGTCAGGGATATATCATGTGTAGAGTAGGAGGGTCAGGGATATATCATGTGTAGGAGGGTCAGGGTTATATCATGTGTAGAGTAGGAGGGTCAGGGATATATCATGTGTAGAGTAGGAGGGTCAGGGATATATCATGTGTAGGAGGGTCAGGGTTATATCATGTGTAGAGTAGGAGGGTCAGGGTTATATCATGTGTAGAGTAGGAGGGTCAGGGATATATCAGGGTTATATCATGTGTAGAGTAGGAGGGTCAGGGATATATCATGTGTAGAGTAGGAGGGTCAGGGATATATCATGTGTAGAGTAGGAGGGTCAGGGATATATCATGTGTAGAGTAGGAGGGTCAGGGATATATCATGTGTAGAGTAGAAGGGTCAGGGATATATCATGTGTAGAGTAGGAGGGTCAGGGTTATATCATGTGTAGAGTAGGAGGGTCAGGGATATATCATGTGAAGGAGGGTCAGGGTTATATCATGTGTAGAGTAGGAGGGTCAGGGTTATATCATGTGTAGAGTAGGAGGGTCAGGGTTATATCATGTGTAGAGTAGGAGGGTCAGGGTTATATCATGTGTAGAGTAGGAGGGTCAGGGATATATCATGTGTAGAGTAGGAGGGTCAGGGATATATCATGTGTAGAGTAGGAGGGTCAGGGATATATCATGTGTAGAGTAGGAGGGTCAGGGATATATCATGTGTAGAGTAGGAGGGTCAGGGTTATATCATGTGTAGAGTAGGAGGGTCAGGGATATATCATGTGTAGAGTAGGAGGGTCAGGGATATATCATGTGTAGAGTAGGAGGGTCAGGGATATATCATGTGTAGAGTAGGAGGGTCAGGGATATATCATGTGTAGAGTAGGAGGGTCAGGGATATATCATGTGTAGAGTAGGAGGGTCAGGGATATATCATGTGTAGAGTAGAAGGGTCAGGGTTATATCATGTGTAGAGTAGGAGGGTCAGGGATATATCAGGGTTATATCATGTGTAGAGTAGGAGGGTCAGGGATATATCATGTGTAGAGTAGGAGGGTCAGGGATATATCAGGGTTATATCATGTGTAGAGTAGGAGGGTCAGGGATATATCATGTGTAGAGTAGGAGGGTCAGGGATATATCATGTGTAGAGTAGGAGGGTCAGGGATATATCATGTGTAGAGTAGGAGGGTCAGGGATATATCATGTGTAGAGTAGGAGGGTCAGGGATATATCATGTGTAGAGTAGGAGGGTCAGGGTTATATCATGTGTAGAGTAGGAGGGTCAGGGATATATCATGTGTAGGAGGGTCAGGGTTATATCATGTGTAGAGTAGGAGGGTCAGGGTTATATCATGTGTAGAGTAGGAGGGTCAGGGATATATCATGTGTAGGAGGGTCAGGGTTATATCATGTGTAGAGTAGAAGGGTCAGGGTTATATCATGTGTAGAGTAGGAGGGTCAGGGTTATATCATGTGTAGAGTAGGAGGGTCAGGGATATATCATGTGTAGGAGGGTCAGGGTTATATCATGTGTAGAGTAGAGGGTCAGGGTTATATCATGTGTAGAGTAGGAGGGTCAGGGTTATATCATGTGTAGAGTAGGAGGGTCAGGGTTATATCATGTGTAGAGTAGAAGGGTCAGGGTTATATCATGTGTAGAGTAGGAGGGTCAGGGATATATCATGTGTAGAGTAGAAGGGTCAGGGATATATCATGTGTAGAGTAGGAGGGTCAGGGATATATCATGTGTAGAGTAGGAGGGTCAGGGTTATATCATGGGTTATATCATGTGTAGAGTAGGAGGGTCAGGGATATATCATGTGTAGAGTAGAAGGTCAGGGTTATATCATGTGTAGAGTAGGAGGGTCAGGGATATATCAGGGTTATATCATGTGTAGAGTAGGAGGGTCAGGGATATATCATGTGTAGAGTAGGAGGGTCAGGGATATATCATGTGTAGAGTAGAAGGGTCAGGGATATATCATGTGTAGAGTAGGAGGGTCAGGGTTATATCATGTGTAGAGTAGGAGGGTCAGGGATATATCATGTGAAGGAGGGTCAGGGATATATCATGTGTAGAGTAGGAGGGTCAGGGATATATCATGTGTAGAGTAGGAGGGTCAGGGTTATATCATGTGTAGAGTAGGAGTAGGAGGGTCAGGGATATATCATGTGTAGAGTAGGAGGGTCAGGGATATATCATGTGTAGAGTAGGAGGGTCAGGGATATATCATGTGTAGAGTAGGAGGGTCAGGGATATATCATGTGTAGAGTAGGAGGGTCAGGGATATATCATGTGTAGAGTAGAAGGGTCAGGGATATATCTTGGATATATCATGTGTAGAGTAGAAGGGTCAGGGATATATCATGTGTAGAGTAGGAGGGTCAGGGATATATCTTGGATATATCATGTGTAGAGTAGGAGGGTCAGGGATATATCATGTGTAGAGTAGGAGGGTCAGGGATATATCATGTGTAGAGTAGGAGGGTCAGGGATATATCATGTGTAGAGTAGAAGGGTCAGGGATAATACATGTGAAGGAGGGTCAGGGATATATCATGTGTAGAGTAGGAGGGTCAGGGTTATATCATGTGTAGAGTAGAAGGGTCAGGGATATATCATGTGTAGAGTAGGAGGGTCAGGGATATATCATGTGTAGGAGGGTCAGGGTTATATCATGTGTAGAGTAGGAGGGTCAGGGTTATATCATGTGTAGAGTAGGAGGGTCAGGGATATATCATGTGTAGGAGGGTCAGGGTTATATCATGTGTAGAGTAGGAGGGTCAGGGTTATATCATGTGTAGAGTAGGAGGGTCAGGGATATATCATGTGTAGAGTAGGAGGGTCAGGGTTATATCATGTGTAGAGTAGGAGGGTCAGGGTTATATCATGTGTAGAGTAGGAGGGTCAGGGTTATATCATGTGTAGAGTAGGAGGGTCAGGGTTATATCATGTGTAGAGTAGGAGGGTCAGGGTCAGGGATACATCATGTGTAGAGTAGGAGGGTCAGGGATATATCATGTGTAGGAGGGTCAGGGAAATATCATGTGAAGGAGGGTCAGGCATATATCATGTGAAGGAGGGTCAGGGTTATATCATGTGTAGAGTAGAAGGGTCAGGGATATATCATGTGAAGGAGGGTCAGGGTTATATCATGTGTAGAGTAGAAGGGTCAGGGTTATATCATGTGTAGAGTAGGAGGGTCAGGGTTATATCATGTGTAGAGTAGGAGGGTCAGGGATATATCATGTGTAGAGTAGGAGGGTCAGGGATATATCATGTGTAGAGTAGGAGGGTCAGGGATATATCATGTGTAGGAGGGTCAGGGATATATCATGTGTAGAGTAGGAGGGTCAGGGTTATATCATGTGTAGAGTAGGAGGGTCAGGGATATATCATGTGTAGAGTAGGAGGGTCAGGGATATATCATGTGTAGAGTAGGAGGGTCAGGGATATATCATGTGTAGAGTAGGAGGGTCAGGGATATATCATGTGTAGAGTAGGAGGGTCAGGGATATATCATGTGTAGAGTAGGAGGGTCAGGGTCAGGGTTATATCATGTGTAGAGTAGGAGGGTCAGGGATATATCATGTGTAGGAGGGTCAGGGATATATCATGTGTAGAGTAGGAGGGTCAGGGATATATCATGTGTAGAGTAGGAGGGTCAGGGATATATCATGTGTAGGAGGGTCAGGTATATATCATGTGTAGAGTAGGAGGGTCAGGGTTATATCATGTGTAGAGTAGGAGGGTCAGGGTTATATCATGTGTAGAGTAGGAGGGTCAGGGATATATCATGTGTAGAGTAGGAGGGTCAGGGATATATCATGTGTAGAGTAGGAGGGTCAGGGATATATCATGTGTAGGAGGGTCAGGGATATATCATGTGTAGAGTAGGAGGGTCAGGGTTATATCATGTGTAGAGTAGGAGGGTCAGGGACATATCATGTGTAGAGTAGGAGGGTCAGGGATATATCATGTGTAGAGTAGGAAGGTCAGGGATATATCATGTGTAGAGTAGGAGGGTCAGGGATATATCATGTGTAGAGTAGGAAGGTCAGGGATATATCATGTGTAGAGTAGGAAGGTCAGGGATATATCATGTGTAGAGTAGGAGGGTCAGGGATATATCATGTGTAGAGTAGGAGGGTCAGGGTTATATCATGTGTAGAGTAGGAGGGTCAGGGATATATCATGTGTAGAGTAGAAGGGTCAGGGATATATCATGTGTAGGAGGGTCAGGGATATATCATGTGTAGAGTAGGAGGGTCAGGGATATATCATGTGTAGAGTAGGATGGTCAGGGATATATCATGTATAGAGTAGGAGGGTCAGCGATATATCATGTGTAGGAGGGTCAGGTATATATCATGTGTAGAGTAGGAGGGTCAGGGTTATATCATGTGTAGAGTAGGAGGGTCAGGGTTATATCATGTGTAGAGTAGGAGGGTCAGGGATATATCATGTGTAGAGTAGGAGGGTCAGGGATATATCATGTGTAGAGTAGTAGGGATATATCATGGGTCAGGGATATATCATGTGTAGGAGGGTCAGGTATATATCATGTGTAGAGTAGGAGGGTCAGGGTTATATCATGTGTAGAGTAGGAGGGTCAGGGATATATCATGTGTAGAGTAGGAGGGTCAGGGTTATATCATGTGTAGAGTAGGAAGGTCAGGGATATATCATGTGTAGAGTAGGAGGGTCAGGGATATATCATGTGTAGAGTAGGAAGGTCAGGGATATATCATGTGTAGAGTAGGAAGGTCAGGGATATATCATGTGTAGAGTAGGAGGGTCAGGGATATATCATGTGTAGAGTAGGAGGGTCAGGGTTATATCATGTGTAGAGTAGGAGGGTCAGGGATATATCATGTGTAGAGTAGAAGGGTCAGGGATATATCATGTGTAGGAGGGGTCAGGGATATATCATGTGTAGAGTAGGAGGGTCAGGGTTATATCATGTGTAGAGTAGGAGGGTCAGGGATATATCATGTGTAGAGTAGGAGGGTCAGGGATATATCATGTGTAGAGTAGGAGGGTCAGGGTTATATCATGTGTAGAGTAGGAGGGTCAGGGATATATCATGTGTAGAGTAGGAGGGTCAGGGATATATAATGTGTAGAGTAGGAGGGTCAGGGATATATCATGTGTAGGAGGGTCAGGGATATATCATGTGTAGAGTAGGAGGGTCTGGGATATATCATGTGTAGAGTAGGAGGGTCAGGGTTATATCATGTGTAGAGTAGGAGGGTCAGGGATATATAATGTGTAGAGTAGGAGGGTCAGGGATATATCATGTGTAGGAGGGTCAGGGATATATCATGTGTAGAGTAGGAGGGTCAGGGATATATCATGTGTAGGAGGGTCAGGGATATATCATGTGTAGAGTAGGAGGGTCAGGGATATATCATGTGTAGAGTAGGAGGGTCAGGGATATATCATGTGTAGAGTAGGAGGGTCAGGGATATATCATGTGTAGAGTAGGAGGGTCTGGGATATATCATGTGTAGAGTAGGAGGGTCAGGGATATATCATGTGTAGGAGGGTCAGGGATATATCATGTGTAGGAGGGTCAGGGATATATCATGTGTAGAGTAGGAGGGTCAGGGTTATATCATGTGTAGAGTAGGAGGGTCAGGGATATATCATGTGTAGAGTAGGAGGGTCAGGGTTATATCATGTGTAGAGTAGGAGGGTCAGGGATATATCATGTGTAGAGTAGAAGGGTCAGGGATATATCATGTGTAGGAGGGTCAGGGATATATCATGTGTAGAGTAGGAGGGTCAGGGTTATATCATGTGTAGAGTAGGAGGGTCAGGGATATATCATGTGTAGAGTAGGAGGGTCAGGGATATATCATGTGTAGAGTAGGAGGGTCAGGGTTATATCATGTGTAGAGTAGGAGGGTCAGGGTTATATCATGTGTAGAGTAGGAGGGTCAGCGTTATATCATGTGTAGAGTAGGAGGGTCAGGGTTATATCATGTGTAGAGTAGGAGGGTCAGGGATATATCATGTGTAGAGTAGGAGGGTCAGGGATATATCATGTGTAGAGTAGGAGGGTCAGGGTTATATCATGTGTAGAGTAGGAGGGTCAGGGATATATCATGTGTAGAGTAGGAAGGTCAGGGTCAGGGATACATCATGTGTAGAGTAGGAGGGTCAGGGATATATCATGTGTAGGAGGGTCAGGGTTATATCATGTGTAGAGTAGAAGGGTCAGGGATATATCATGTGTAGGAGGGTCAGGGATATATCATGTGTAGAGTAGGAAGGTCAGGGTCAGGGATACATCATGTGTAGAGTAGGAGGGTCAGGGATATATCATGTGTAGGAGGGTCAGGGTTATATCATGTGTAGAGTAGGAGGGTCAGGGATATATCATGTGTAGAGTAGGAGGGTCAGGGATATATCTTGGATATATCATGTGTAGAGTAGAAGGGTCAGGGATATATCATGTGAAGGAGTGTCAGGGATATATCATGTGTAGAGTAGAAGGGTCAGGGATATATCATCTGAAGGAGGGTCAGGGATATATCATGTGAAGGAGGGTCACGGATATATCATGTGAAGGAGGGTCAGGGATATATCATGTGTAGAGTAGAAGGGTCAGGGATATATCATCTGAAGGAGGGTCAGGGATATATCATGTGAAAGGAGGGTCAGGGTTATATCATGTGTAGAGTAGGAGGGTCAGGGATATATCATGTGTAGAGTAGAAGGGTCAGGGATATATCATCTGAAGGAGGGTCAGGGATATATCATGTGAAGGAGGGTCAGGGATATATCATGTGAAGGAGGGTCAGGGATATATCATGTGTAGAGTAGAAGGGTCAGGGATATATCATGTGAAGGAGGGTCAGGGTTATATCATGTGTAGAGTAGAAGGGTCAGGGATATATCATGTGAAGGAGGGTCAGGGATATATCATGTGAAGGAGGGTCAGGGATAGGGTAATATGTGGATTAGACATGTAACCCTTCACATGCATGTAACTCTTCACATACCTGTACATAAATTCCAAATATACATGTTTTTTATTACTTTTTTTGGAGTGAAACCGCTGTGTGTGTTTGTGTGTAGAGTGCTGGGTGTGTGTGTGTGTGTGTGTGTGTGTGTGTGTGTGTGTGTGTGTGTGTGTGTGTGTGTGTGTGTGTGTGTGTGTGTGTGTGTGTGTGTGTGTGTGTGTGTGTGTGTGTGTGTGTGTGTGTGTGCGTGCGTGTGTGTAGAATGTGTGTGTGTGTGTGTGTGTGTGTGTGTGTGTGTGTGTGTGTGTGTGTGTGTGTGTGTGTGTGTGTGTGTGTGTGTGTGTGTGTGTGTGTGTGTGTGTGTGTGTGTGTATCTGTGTGTGTGTAGAGTGTGTGTGTGTGTGTCTCCCTCTCATTTTCCTCACCGTTATCTGGAGCCTGACAATATCTGCTGTTCGCTACAGAGTTGACGTCCCAGATGACTCTGACTTTTCCCTGTGAAGTGCACTACTCTCCCATAGGGCTCTGGTAAAAAGAGTGCACTGTATTCGGAATGTGTTACCATTTGGTACACTTTTTTTGCCAGCTTCCAAGTATTTGAAAATGCCTCAGACAAATCGAAATAGGATTTTGTAAACGTGTCTTCTTGGGACTTTATAAACACAACAGGTCTGCATCATGGACCAGGTGTCTTCTGGGACTTTATAAACAACAGGTCTACATCATGGACCAGGTGTCTTCTGGGACTTTATAAACACAACAGGTCTGCATCATGGACCAGGTGTCTTCTGGGACTTTATAAACACAACAGGTCTGCATCATGGACCAGGTGTCTTCTGGGACTTTATAAACACAACAGGTCTGCATCATGGACCAGGTGTCTTCTGGGACTTTATAAACACAACAGGTCTGCATCATGGACCAGGTGTCTTCTGGGACTTTATAAACACAACAGGTCTGCATCATGGACCAGGTGTCTTCTGGGACTTTATAAACACAACAGGTCTGCATCATGGACCAGGTGTCTTCTGGGA